>NC_133024.1:68778385-68929583 GCF_048771995.1 Taeniopygia guttata | reverse complement strand
GAAGCTCTTATGCCTATTTCCTGCCATTGGAGCCATCATTTTTAGAAAACTGGACAAAACATTTATTGAGGCAGATGAACCAGGCTGTCACATGCTGCATTTACTCTGTTTGTCATCCAAGCAGTTATGGAGTGGTTTGTTTGTGGATTAAAATTAGGAGCCATATACTCAAGTGCCAGGGCTTTTTTAAACACTGTTTCTGTTTCCAGGGAAGTAAACAAGAAATGCCCTCTTCAGTACCTCAGCTTGTTGGAACTGGCATAAGTGACATGCAGCAAAAGCCTGGGCTAGCATATGGCAAATACAGAAACATCTTTTTGGAATTGAAGAATCCAAATTGTTTACTGCTCTTTTGTGAGGATAAATATCAAAATCAATAAGCTGATAAATCACTTCTGAAGGAGGCATTCAATGTTCCTGAAAGTGCTGTGGTTAAGTGTTTCAGAGTAATTTTTCTTCTACTCAAGTGGTTTATTTATTAAAAGGCACCACAGCTATACCAATCATTTATTTACCAGTTCATGCATTGACCAAGCTCCTTTGTTGAGTTGCACTTCATCCTTTCAGCACTGGCAATAGACCTTAGCATGTTTTTGCTGTACCTGTCCATAGAAAACATCCCAGTTAAGTTGTCACTTTTCATAAACACTACCTGGAACATGCCTGTTCAATCAGCTTTCCAGGCACAGGTTGGAAAATACTGAAAGGCTATTTTGTGTATTTCTAAAAATGCTGAAAAATCTGTAACATAGACATTGTGGACAGTCTTCTGAAAAAATGAAGGTTTATATATTTTTAAATACATATATATGTAATGTATATATGTTTATTTCCATATAAGCATTAGAGACTCCAGCAAACCTTAGGCTGTAGCAGGATGGCTGACATTTCAACAAGCACTGAACTTTCTGACAGGCTCTCAACTGTGAAACTTTTGGTCATTTGAGAGACTGTTCTAGAAAGTATCCATGCTACCTTTCTCTGCTCCTACTCTCCTCCCTGGGACTCTCTGTGCTAGAAGAAGACTGGTAATCCAGGTGAATCTTCACAAGTCCATGGTGAATGTACAGCACACACACATGTGAGTGAGACAGAAGCTAGCAGAGCTCTCCTGTGGCCTCTTACAGCCTCTTTTCCCCATTCTCACCAGCACAGCTGCCTGTGCCAGTTTCTACCAGCCTTCAAGACTGCATGGATGGCAGTCTTAAATCTGTGTCCTTTGGCAGCCAAGTGCTTTCACAAATTTCAGCCTAAATTATTTCCACAGCATATGCACAAACGTTGCAGCAGAGAAATAAACCATTTTTTCCTTGACCCAGAGATCTCCAGAGACTCCTGCACATCCTTCCACACTCAGAACTATACCTCAGGCTTTGGTGAATGGTCCCTTCTAAAATTCTGTGTATGGCTGCTATTCTTAAAATTATCTTGAAGTGAGAGAACTTCCTATTTAATGGACAATCCCCCAGGTTCCTCTGGGATCAAAAAATGGAACATAGAGAAGGAATGCAGTTCCCACAGCATGAAACAGCACCAGGAAAGCGTTAACTCCAAAGGGCATTCAGTGCCTCCTGGCCCAGCGTTGTTGGAGCAAAGGCCGTTCAGACAGGCCCGGTACAGAGCTCTGCCCTGCTTAAGCGGGGCTGGCAGGAACACACCTAAGGCAGAGTTCTTGAATCCTCTTACTCTGGTGCATCCTCTGGTGCTGTTTCAGAGTTCAGAACTGGCTGCAAAGCCCACCCTAAGCAGAGGACAGCTTCCTGCTAAGCACCTTGCTAGCACAGCAGCCCAAACAGCAGCAATGAAAGTCACTCTTTTTTGGAGTCAGAACACTCACACAAGTTACAGTCACAGCATCCACTGCAATGTAAATGTGCACTTTGAGGTTACCACTGCTCAAAGTCGGTGTGTGCTATTCCTCTCTTCCATGCACCTCTGTGGGGATGGTTACAAGTCATCTCTTTCAAGAACTAGTCTTCTCTTCTAAATCATTTTGGCTCACTGACTCATCCCTTCCTTGGATGATTTGATGATTCAGACTCAGAGCAGGGGAAATAAAAGATATCCATTAAAATGGCTTTTTGTGGGTTTGTTGGTTTTGGGGTTTTTTCTTGGTTTTTTCTTTTTTTTTTTTAGGATAAAATGGAGACTCCAGTCCCACAAAAACAGACTGATTTTCTTTTCCTTGAACTATTCATGAATGTTCAAAGGAAGGATCAGACTGAATGCCCTGGAAACTGAAGCAATTCTTTTTCTGTATAAAATGAGCTGCTGCATCACAGTAAAATAGGTTTCAGTAATCAAGTGATAGCTTGCAACTAAATAGGACCCGATTAGATATAAAATCTGGCCCAGATGAAGCTGGGAACACCTCTACTGTTTTATTTCTGCCATTCCTACAAGCAGACATTGGATCATCGATTCTGTATTCTGACGCAAAGAGGTAGAAAAAAGATATGATTTGTAAAGTGTCAGTTACATAGGAAAATTGTTCATCTTGATATTACAGGCCCATTTTTAGCAATGATTTGAGAGGGATAACATATGCACATGGGATACCTCAGACAAGGGAATCTCTAAGTACTGAACAACTTTCCAGAGAAACAATTCCAGAAATTATCTGACTCGCTTACCCTGTTTGGCACTATGGAAATATTTTTTAGGGTTAGTGATGCAGCACAGCCCAGTTGATAGGAAATTGTCCATTGCTTCACATGAAGGTGTGAATCTTCTAGCATTCCCTACTCACAGGGAAGGGCACAGATTGGGGTGAGTTAATGTGACAAAATCATGCCACAGGTTACAACTTCTGATGTACTAAAATGTTCCAGTGTGAATGAAAGTCTTCAGGGACTCTGACAAGGGCTACATAGAGACTATTCCTACATGCAATTACCGGTAGTAGAAATGGGTAGGTTGGAATTCTTGAAAGCTGGTGCTCGAATTGGTCTCCAAAGCTTGTGTAGCTGGAAGTTCAGGCCTACTTCAAAGGAAAACAACTTTTTAATCACCCTGTGTAGGGTTGTTTACAATCCTTTTGCTTTCCTCCCACATGATATATTCCTTCACACTATGTGCAGATCCTAAGTGGGTGGAGACAATAAAAGCAAACAAACCATGAAATCTTGTTGAGTTCACAAACAAGTTTCCAGTATTGTCCTGAACCTTGTGAGACATCATCCCAGAGCTGCTGCTCTGACACTGCAGGTATATGCCTCTGGAGTAAAAGACCAAAAACTCATCTCATGTGTTTCTTGAGTGCCACATAGATTTCATACTTCCTCCCAAATCAGAATATGTGAGTCAAATTCCGTCTTTGTATGCAATGCTGCAATTGAAGGAATCATGGCAAAACAAGTAAGCAGCTTTTCCAGTGAATTCTAAAGTGGACATTATTTATTAGAAAAATTAAAATAGTAATTCAGTAATCAAAAGCTATGTCAGTTTCTGCCATTCATATAAATGAAAGAAGACCTTATACAGTCTTAGCCATACTAGCATAAATATCTAATTCTCCCTGGTGAAAATCTGGCTTTTACATGTGTGTGATTTTGCCAGAAGACCTGATGATGCTCCAGCCTTCCCAACAGCATTGCCTGGGATGGCGATTCAAGTCTCAAGCCATGCCCACCTAGCTGTGCTGTCCCATTCCCTCTTTCCCTACGTGCGCTCCACAGTGAGGCTTCAGTGCTTTTAGACTGCAAGTTAATTCAGCTTAGGGAAGAATTGCTGTACTGGGACAAGAAGAAGTTTTTAGTTCAACAACTGTCTCTAGACAAAAGCAAATGTTTAGCAAAATTTGCAAAAACTCCAGCAAACACATGGTAGTAATTCATCAGAATACTTCCTAGCCTTCAGGGGCTTCATCAGACAAAAGCAGTGTCCCATATGTAAAAGCTCTTCTCTTGAATTTTTTGAATTATGTTTTGGAAACTTGAAATATCTAGAACATCCTATGACAGAACTACTACACAGATTAAACTCATGTTGGGTGACAAATCACCCCATTTATTCTAAACCTACCATATTAAATTAATTTATCATATTAAATGCTAGTAAAATCTAGCATTTATTAGTTCATAGATTTCTGTTGTATTTTTCCTTCATTTGCTTGGGTTTTTTTTGTGGACTGAAGAATCGTAATTTATTTGCTCCTTGCATGGAAGCCACTGCATAATTTTGAACATTCTTGTGACTTGCCTCTGGATCATTTTCAATGGCATTCTGTATTTTTGAGCTAGGAAGAGCAGACTTCTACACAGTTGTCATGGTTTGACATGAGAGGCATGAAATTTTTTTATACAATGGTATCACAGTATTTTGTTCTTTTCTCCTTTCCTATCCATTTTTAACATTTTATTTGGAGGTTTTACTTGGTTGGTTGGTTTTTTGATTAATACTGAGCATCTAGCTGATCTTTTCATACAACTATATGCTACAGCCTCAAGAACATCTACAAGACTGTTTTAATGACAATATGGTAATGACCACAGTGAGATGCTGGGGGTCTAGTGTTTCGGTTGGTCTCTCAAGTACAAATTAGTGGTTTCCATTCTCCAATGACATATACATGACTGTAGTAGATGTGGGATGCTACATAAAGTAGAAAAGAATCTGAAAAGACACATAGTTGTTTCAGTTTGCATCTGAAAATCATGTCATATGTATCTACTGTATATGCAGCTTGTACATAGAGTCTTCTTCAAGCAAAAAAGAGCGTGAGACATTTCGTACTTTTTTTAAGTTCCACAGACAATCCAGATTTCTGGATTTGGAAGAAAATGTTTTTACTCTTGTCAAATATGTTGCTATGTAGCAAATTCAGATACGTTATCTGAAACAGATTTTTAAGGCGAGAAAATGATTGGATTATAAAATACTACAATTCTACACATAATCTGCATTTTCTTTCCTTAGAAGAGGAAAAATACTTTTCAAAGTAGCCAGGGAAACATTCGTGTTTAAAGTAACTGCATGCAGCTATAATATATATGGCAATGCATTTATTCCTTATGGATTGAATAGTCTCTGTGGTAATCCATTACCCATCATTAATGAACACTTAAAATCAAGAAGCAGTCTAAGATTTTAAATGGATCATTAAACTCCAACAGAAGCACCTGAATGGACCAAATAATTACTTATCTGATTATTATCTTACAACAGAGGAGATAGGACACAAGTTATCAAACACTGAGGACACAAGTTATCAAACACTGAAGTGCTTTTATACACAATGCAGTTAGCATATCATTCCAAGAAATGTTTGGCTCACTACAATATTTCAAAGCAGAGGACACAGTCTTCTGGTGTTGTGGATCACAGGCCCTCTTTGATGTCCCATAGCTATTCTTGCAGGGCAGCTCAGAAATTGTTCCTTTTTAATCCATTCTGATTAATGCCCCCAAATGAGTTTTCCTGACACTGGTAATTTTGCTCTGCTGGGGAATGATTGAAGAGGATGGGCTTTCATCCCAGCTCAACAAATCACTGGCAGCCCAGTGCAACGAAGAGTCAACCACCTTCTTCAGCAAGTGAGACAAAACTGTAACTTGTTTTCTTTTAATTAACTCCTCACTAGATTGCTCCAGGCCCTCCTGGCACCCCTCAGCTCCGAGACAATAGCAGGGCTCCTAGCCGGAGTAAGATTTTGGAGCACTCAAGTTTCCTGGGAGTAGCCATGCTCTGCGTGAGTCAGGTCATGCTTTTCTCACGCTGTCTAAGAACACTTTTGGAGGGACTGACTGTGGGCACAAGGCAAGTTGAGCGTATGGGCAGCCTTTTAAACAGACTCAGCATGCTGGTGAGCCAGGTTGGCGGGCAAAGATAACATATCAGCAACCCACAGGCTCCTCCGCTGTTAATAATGAATTCCTTCCTCTGGATTTTACTTTCTGCTGATTACTTTCTTGGTTTGAGTTTAGCGTTACTGCCCCAGGGCTCTGGATTATGTTCATTTGTGTCCCTGTGTGGCTTTGGTTGCTCTTTTCCACCCAGTGTACTCCTAGACTGTGGTGCAAACTGCAGGGCTCACGAATGAGCTTAATAATGCACAAGGCTGCCCTGTTCATATCTCCATGGACAACCACAGGAGCATTGCAGTGGTGCCAGATTTGGGTCCAGAAGTCCTGCGGTCAAGACTCCAGCACAGGCTGCTGCTGGGGAGGCCTTTTACATGTGGGATCACTGTGCACATCCAGAGGCTTCTGTACACAGTATAAAGGAGGGTAACGCAGACAGGAACTGCTTCCTGGGGACAGACACCAGCCCATATTGAACAAAAATGTATGAGGGACTGCCAGAAAGGAAGTGAAGCTAGGTACCAGAGTACAATATGTATGCCCCTAGAAAATTCACACTAAGGATAGAAAATATGCTTATATGGATTTAAACTTATAGAAGATATTTTAAAGAACTTTTACCTTTTGTAAGTAGGTAAAGTAGACTGATACTTAATGTTGGGCTGGATCTGCCATTTAGTCCAGAGCAGGCAGTCTGTTGGGACATGCACCACCAGAGGTGAATAAATCAGATTTTGGACAAAGTTTTAATCATTGGTTTATAGTGCTGCAAACTCATCTCCTCTCTCTGAGGTGACACTGTTAAAGATTAAAACAAAAACAGATGCCCAAATGAAAGGATAATGTAGATCTTGTTCAGATAAGAAAATGTACAGTTTGTTTTACGTAAGGAGAATATGTTCAGCAAGTGTGATGAATTCTTCCCACACATATAGATTCAGGTGTCTGAATCTGCTTCTGGAGGTGCATTTCTCCTCATATTGATGAGAAGGAGAACCCAGAAAATCAGCTTATGCGAATTCATTTCAGTGTCTAATTCATTTCAGAACTATATTTAGGTCAGATCTCTTCCACAGAATATAATATAAAATCCAGTTAGGTTAATTTTTATTTTCCCTGGGCTTTAGAACATCAAATAGAAACCACTGTAACAGCTAAAATCTTATTGTCATATGTAAAGCATGGACTTCCAGGGAATCAATGTGCAATTATCAGAACAGCACAAAAATTTCAGAGCAACACATTCTTGGTAACTGGTACAAAACACACAGTCTACAGGAGTGTGTCACCCTTGTATTCAGGTGACAGAGAAGTTCCTTCTCAAAGCACCCACTAAAATCACACCTGCAAGTTAGGCTAAGTAGTGTAAATAGAATACAGGATGATGTAACAAGTGATGAAGACTATAAGCTTGATAGCAGTGGCAATATCAAGATGATATTAAAATGTAATAGTTCTTGTATTCAAGTTGCTCACACACAATAGGAAAAAATAATGTTGTCATAATTATGCTCTCTTTGGAATGCCAGCACATGAATATTAATATTAACAACAGCTGAGGCAGCAATTTGAAAAGGATCAGAGAACATCAGTCTTTTCTAAAGGCAGTGAAAAGCCAGGCAGGAACATGGTGTTTGTGCACATCCAGTGGCCCTCCACACAAGTTAAAGTCTTTCCTGCAATCCCAGTGCATTTTCCTCACTCCAGATTGAGACATGTCCTGCCAATCAAATGGGTTTGTCAAGTCAAATCTGTACCACAAACTGTCTGTTTAGTTGACTGAAAAAACTAAATGTAACCTACATAGATATAACAAAACACATCAGTGAACATGTGCATGGAGAACATTTTTTCAAATCGTCTACCAAGAATCATCTTATGCCCAGCTTTACAAAGGAAGTGGTAGACTTGGGGTGGTCAAGTGCTGGCTGAGGAAGGCATTTTGAAGTTTAAAAATTTAAATCAAAATTAGGACAAAAAGGGTTTTGTTTTGGTCATTTAGCATCTGTGTTTCTGTAGCACAGATGGCTTTAAAAAATAAGGCAATTTATCAGAGTGAAATGAAACTTTAATTAGATAATCAAGTTCTACGTTCCCAGTATTAATTTGTAAGAACTTGAATATACACAGATATGTGAGTTGTTTGAATAAGACTGCAGGATTCAAAAGCTGGAATCAGTCCACCACGTTGAAATCTGACAGTCTGAAGGACTAGTTTTATTTTGAATTATTTGCCTTTCCCAATTTGGTGAAGAATATGAATTATGTACTATCTTTTAAGTTCCTGCTCAACAGCTCATCAGGGACAAAAAAAGGAAAAGACTATGAGGTAAGGTATGTAATGTATCAGCACAGAATCATAGGAAAAAATTAACTTGGAAGGGAACTATGGAGAGCTCTCTTCCAGCCTCTTACTCAAATCTGAGCTAACTCCATACTCAACTGTTTTCCTTGGGGTCTTGTACAGTCACATGAAAAGCTCTGAGGAGGAAAATTCTGGAGTCTTTCTTCATAACCTATTACAATACTTTAATTCTCTCTCTCTTTAAATAGTGTACACATTTTTTTTTCCTATATATCTAGGTAAAATTTACTTTGCTACAGCTTTCTGCCATGGCATCTTGTCCCTTCGTTGTGTACTTCTAAGGAGAGAATACCTGTGTCTTCTCCACTTCTCCATACCTTCCCTCAAGTTGGATCCTGTCCTGAATAAAGACATCTCTAGCTCAGGATGACTTTCTGAAGATTGAAAATCATCTTCAGCAGAGCAGGAAGATTATCTTCAGCAGAACTAACAACACTCTTCTTTCTTTACGGTGTTTGTTTATATGGCTCATTGTAAAGCTAAAAGCTTTAGAACATCTTCATTCTGGAAGTATGTAACTACTGCTGAGCATACCAAACTCAAAGGATAACTCTGTGCTACAAATCTAACCAGATCAAAAAATAGAGAGGTCCCAATAGGCATCTTGTTCAGGAAAAGCATGAAATCATAGACAAGAGCATAAAATTAATCATCAGCTATTGCCGTGCATGCAGCTCTGCACAACCTACAAAGAGCTTGCTGCAGCTGAAACCTGTGGCCCCAGGGTTCAGCCATCTATTATCCCAAGTATAGCTAGACAGAGCCAGGCTACGTGACCTCAATTTAATTTTATTGGCCAAATAGTTGTTAAGGTTTTAAAAAGTACATGAGCTAAAGCTTAAAAACAAAAAACTCAAGGTGAAAACACAGTGAGAGATGTAAATGTTGAATAATAATAATTGGTAGAGTTAACAACTGAAGCATGTGAGAGAAAAAATAGTGAACCAACACAAAACCCTAAGGAAAGAAAGCAGAGCACACAGATGACAACTGAGCAATGACCAGACAGTTCCAAAGGGCAACATGGGCTAACTTCTCCACCTCACTGATGACTGCTTGGCCAATAAATAATTAATTAACACCCTTTAGCAAAGTATATCCTGCTTGCAAAATGTCTTTGTGCATGGTAAAAATACCTATACAAACCCACAATCACAGTAAAAGTGGTTGTATGGATAGTTTGACTGATACAAGAAGCTCCAGAAGTGTTTTCATTCACCAAAAATATTTTTAAAAAAAATTAAGAATTGCCACAAACTCAGGTGTTTACTTTTCATCTGGGCCAATAGCAAAAACAAATGTGTGCAAATAATGCCAATGTCTGCAGAATCTTTCAAAGTATTTTGTTTTGCTTTATTTAAGGCTTAATGGGTGGTTGGAAGTTTGGAGTTATTTCTCACTATCTTCTTCTACAGTTCACCTGTGAGCCAGCAAAACCCTCCTAAATATTGTAGGTGACCAAAGAAGTGTGGTGGATGCTACAAGACACGAACACACAAGGCTGTGGAAGAGCAATGCCTTGCCATGACACGTGTAGGGCTACTCTGCAGTAAGGAGGTGGCCTAAACCAGGCTTCCTGCCCAGCCAGCACTCAGAGATCTCCTGGGCAGGGTTGCCATCAGCTCCTTCTGGAGTCCTAATCCCTCCTTGCTGCCAAGAGTTGAGACAACTTATCTCTGTTTATGAAACAGAGTTCATGCCTGAGCAACAACAAAATGTTTTTACAGCTCAATTCAACATGTCATTTCAAAGATGTCTTGCTGTTTTGACCTTTCCTTGTAGAAACGTGATTCCATGGCAAATTACGACTACCTTAGCACTTCTTCAGGGAGTCTAGTTTTGCTGGTGATATGTATTTCTGCTTCATACATACTTCACCGTTAGAGGAATCAGTTGCAAAGAAAAGGATTTTATTTTAATCATGTGAATACTAATTAGAAAACTGTCACCACTCAGTGCTGAGCTTTGGTATTTTTTATGATAGCTTAATGTGATCAATTTTCCTACGCTAAAATGTTGCAAATTTCTAAGCTGTTTTGGGGTCTAACATCAAAAACATCTGCATTTCTTTGGGAATGGATCAACCTCATATTTTTCATATCAGTTTAGCTTTATAATGGGCTATGTACATTATTTAGATGAAAACTATTAATAAAGACATGTATTAGAGTACTACTGACTCAGTGAAATGCAACACTTTCTTGTGTGAAACAAGACATACTTGCAGTAGCAGTAGAGAACAATTTTTAGCAATATATTTAATAACTTCCCAAAACAAAAAAAAAAAAAGCAGGCATGTAATCTGGCATTTTGCCAGGTCAAGACTAAAAATCATTATTGTTATTCCAAGTACTGCAAGTGCATTAACAAGCACAAGTTGCCATTCACTTGATTTTCATGCAGTTCCCTCATCATAAAATTATTTTTCAATCTACAGAGAGTTTGCTGCCTCATATATAACTCTTCTAGACGCGAAACATAAGATTTCCCCAGCAAACATGTTTGTTACATCACGCTCAGTACCTCCAGCACAATGTTTGTTGTTTTGTTGATTCCTGCCCAAAACTGCAGCACTTTTCTGACAGACATCTTGTGTGTTCTCACTTCCCAAAAAAGAGGCAGCAAGACCAGAGCTGATACGTACTTAGCTACAGTCAGTCTCTGTGATGCAGAAACCTCTGGTTTCAGTGCTCCCTGCCCACACTGCCTTCTGGAAGGCTTTAAGGACAAGTTCACAAGGCAGAGCTTATGCCTCCCATAAACACGGACTGAGCAGGAGAGCACAATAAAACTTGTTAATAGCAAGACTAAATGAAACAACAGAACACTGTGGAGCTTTATAATGTCCAAAACAGCTGCATGAGAGTGGCTAGCTGACTACCCTTGAAAATAAAGTCAGTCATAAGCAGCTTTCCCTTTGCTTACCAAGAAATGGGTTTAGAGGGCCTGTGTTTCACTTTCACCAGCTGTCAGCAAAACAGGTAGTCTTCTGGCAGGTGACAGACTAAATGTCAAAATCTTTCACCTGGTTGAGGACAACCTGGAGTGACTTTCATCAATCTACTTAGCAGCCCCAGTTCCAGGTGGGAATGGTGCCAGAGGCACGCTGTCCCTGGTCACTCAACAACAGGCCAGCTCCCAGCTGACGCAGTCCCCTGCCCCACACATTGTCCTTTTCCCTGACTGATCTCTGCACATGGTTTTGGGTCAAAATCTAAGGAAAATAAGCAAATCAGTAGAGAGACATTATAGGGGACAGTTGAGAAAACAGACAGTGCCCAAGTAGATTCAGTTTCCATTTTTGTTGATTGATGAGCAAAGGCACTAAACCAGAAAGATGGGTGAAACAGCTGTACAAGAAGCAGCAGTTTCAGTTCTTCTAGGTCTGAATAAACAGATTTCATGTTTTGGCTTCACAATGGTATGAAACCTTTGAGTTTCACTTTGAGATCACCACTCAAAGTAAGCCAAGAAGCTCAGAATTAATCTCAGCTTGAATCAATTACTCTTTTCTGAGCTGCTCAATACAGTTGTATTACTCAACACATAACTTAATTGAGTAATCTTTCCTCAGAGAAGGGAGAGACATTTTATCCAGTATTTCTTTTCAAACAACATTTCAGGCCATGTTCTCATGCAACTGTACCAATAGAATTTTCATTTAAATTTTAAATAAATTCAGGTTCTGTTTTCCACCAGGCTGTATTCCAATCCTTGCAACCAAAATATCACTAGAAAACCTAGGGTAAACAAGAATCTAACACTGCAGACCTGAGTTTTCAACAACATTGTATGAATTCATGATACACTTTTTAACAGCTTCTTTATTAAAGAGTGCTTCCCCCCATGATATTTTATATATTTTGTGTCTCATAATTTGCAACTCGCTCCTTGAATGTATATATTTAGGGGGAGAGAGAGAGGTGTATGCTGTTTCATCTTAATGATAGTGAAATGACAAACTAACTGAAATATTAAATATGGGAAATTTTTTAATATAAAAGGACATCAGGCTGTAGATATTTTGTGAAGGTTCATACCTACAATACCAAAAGTCAAGAGTATAAACAGGTAATTCAGTAAATGAAAGATCTAACAAAACTGTACATATCCTAGATATATTATGTTTTTGTGCCTAACATTGAAATTGCTTATTGTGTTCTCATTTCAGGGTTTTATTCAGGATACAAATCCACATTTGGGGATTCTGGGATTTTAAATCAATTTAATGTAGGCAGTCAGTAAAGATGATATATTTGCATAAGCCAAATTTGTCACTTTTATCTAGGTCTTTAATATAATACAGAGGCCTTGGAACAACTCACTGTAGCATTTGCATGTTATAAGAGAGAGAGATTAATATAAAAAATTAAATAAGCTTTATTTCTGTTTAAAACTGGATCAAGCAAAGAGAAAAGGAAACAGAAAAGGTAACCCTTCAAGTTCTAGGTTAATTTAAACCCTCTCACAATGGTCCCTTTCAGGCACTTTCTCAAGCATCCTGCATTTCTACAGCCCTTACCCAGGTTCCATACTCTACAGCTGCTCAAGCTATCTTGCAATATGCCCTAAAGACCTGCAGACCTGATTTAGTGGATGATGTCCCTGCCCATGCAGGGGGTTTGGAACCAGATGATCTCTAAGGTCCCTTTCAACCCAAACCATCTTTGATTTTTGATCAGGACTCACAGAGAGAATTTGATTCTGCAGCAAAACAGACAATGAAAGACATCAATACATCTATAATATCCTCTTTAAAATAACATGGTTGCTCAAGCAAAAAATTCATAAGTGTAGTCTCTGGTATTGAAATTTTTCAAGCCCTTGCTGGAATTATTGTTCAAATTAAACCAAAATATCCATAATATCTATCTCCAAGGTAGGTAAAACAAGATGAGATACACTTTAAAAAATATTTGCAAACCAAATATTTTCCTAATTTTCTTACTGCTACAACATTCCATTCAGCAGTGCTCTGTGCTTATCATGAAAACTGTTCTGAACACAGATCACAGAATATCAGAAATTACATTAAATCCTTCCTTTCAGTATTGTACCTCAGTGTGAATGGTTACACCAGTTTGGTGATAGCTGAACCTTTGACAAAACCCCTTGCTGAGTTGAGTACAAAACCTCTTCAGAGCACAGTAGAAGAGAAATAATCTAAAATTTATTTTTCATGCACACTGTATTCCTTTCTTCTTCAATGCATTATTCCCAAATTCCCCCAAAGGGTTTACTAACTATTCATATCATCATCAATAACACTGAGAATCTAGTTACAAATTATCATGCTTTGGGAATACAAATCTTATGTAAGAAATTTTGGTCAGGAAACCTTGCTTGTGCTATTAAAAATTAATTCATAATGTTGACATATTGCTAATAATTTATGATTAGTGCTTTTTTGTTTCCCTCATTAGGTTCTGCAGTTACATTACACACATATACTTGTGTAGTTTTTCTGAAATAATTTGCTGCTTCTAGTCAGTAATTGGCTATTTAAATGAAATATGCAAATCTAAGTTTGCTAATTGTATTGAATTTACCTTAGATAAGGAAAACTAACTTGGCTCTGTTTTGTGTGGTACCTCTAGTATAACCACAGATTTTCATTAAATAGCACATGTATCAATTCCAGATCTTAGCAATCTTCACGTCAAATGTATGGTAATATTGATCCTTCTTTGTGGTTGTTTTGCCCATTGTTTTCTGTCACAATCTCTAGTCATGTCACTGAAGGTAATTTTTCAGAACCATTTGCCTAATGAGATAAATTCAATGAAGTCATATGACAATTCCATGATAATTTCAAAGGACAGGTTTTCAGAACAGGAAAATGCCCCTGCAAATGTGAAGATCACTGAGTGTCATTTAGGGGCTATTTGAAGTGCTCAGCTCTCTAAATCTAAGCCTTTAAATGTATTGGTAGGGCAAAGACGAGTCTCACTCCTCCACATGGAAAGCCAGAGGAGTTTGAAGTCTGCAGCATCACAGGAACTTGAACAGGAACTAAAAACTGTACTAGGTCAGAAACTGGCCACCAAATGAGTTTGATTAAACAGCTTCACTTTGATTCTATAGATTTTTAAAATATCTTTTAATTGTATTTAATGTAATTACTGAACAAAAAAAGTTCTCTCCATCCTTGACAAATTAATTGCTGCGCTCTAAAGTGACAATAACACTGTTACTAATTACAAGGGACTGTAATTTACAACTCCTGTTTGTTCCTGAGATCTTTCCTGTGGGTGTTTTCAGAGCTGATATGCAAAGACCCTGGCAAAGAATCTGATCAGAGAAAACTGGTGTTTAGCCCTACTAAGTTTGCAGCTGTCTGAATGCCAGCATCAAAGCATTGCTTTAACAAGGGAAAAAAGGACAACAGGTCTGAGTGGCAGGGCGTACTCTTCCCAGCCCTGCGAGCAGAGAGCCTGCAATGAAAAGCACTA
This sequence comes from Taeniopygia guttata, assembly GCF_048771995.1. Taxonomy (NCBI): domain Eukaryota; kingdom Metazoa; phylum Chordata; class Aves; order Passeriformes; family Estrildidae; genus Taeniopygia; species Taeniopygia guttata. The sequence continues at coordinate 68,914,965 of NC_133024.1, read as the reverse complement.
TTATGGGGCACTGAGTCATGTCCTCCTTTCAAATACAGAAGAACATTTTAAAAGCAACCTTACCCAAAATGCCAAAAACTCGTTGTCTGTTTACTATTCTGCTTCTTGGTTTCTAGTGAAGCCAGAGGGCACAGACACGTTTCCTAACTACCGAAGTTGGCATGTCCTGTGAGTCACTTACACAAAGTGCAACTTTTGCTGAGAATGTCAGGGTGAAAGGCCACAGTCCCATCTAACCATGTGCTGTGCTGGAAAAATGCATCATCTTTTTTCTTTCCAATCATGAATATTGCTCTGGCACTACTGCTGTGTGGTCAGATACAGTATGTCCTCACAAACCTGTTCTGCACCTCCAGGGGGAAATTTGGTCACTCAGTCTGAATGATTGAACCCAGAAGCACTTTTCTTTACAAATACCTTGTTTGTCAGCTTGGCTACCAGGGCAAAGTCTTTAATTAGTAAACTTTGTGCCACAGGCAGAGACTCTTTGATAAGTCTCACCTTGGAGAGGCAGGGCCTGGTGTGTGTACCTTTACATAAGAAACATTTCTGGTCAGCTTCTAAGGTTCTGACTATGCATAATCTTTGTGAAAGCAATAAAACAAGAACTTAAGCAATGTACAAAACATGTTTTCTCATCCTTCAGTTCAAGCAAATATACAGACACTGCTTACCACAGAGCAGACCTGAATATTGATCTGAAATCTGTCTCCTAGAAATGTCTGCTTTCTTGAATCAATTTACCAAGCATTCCTCAAATGTCCTTTTGCTGGCCCATTCACTGTGTTGTCCCCATGTGCAGAGATCTGAAGCTCTGTGGCATGCTTGGAGGGCTGCTGTGATAAGGAGCTGTGGAAATCCAGCAGAATCAGAGGTGCAACGTGACTGAAAACATACAGTGGAGATAGTAGCAGGAGATAACTGGCTACCCAAGTGAAGGAACAGCACATTCGTGATGCAGCACTACACAGAATTTTTTTCTTCTGCTATTTTGGAATAAAAGTGTGTGTCACAATAATGATCTTCATAAATGGATTTTAGTACTTCAGTATCTTAGGTTAGTGCTTTAATCGCTTTTCACTCATCAGACATAGAGCTGGAACTCAGTCGCACAGCAGTGCTAATAAAGTTTCTAGCCTAGAGATAACATTAACTCTTATTTGGTGCCTCTAGAAAGAGCTACAGATTCACACATACACAAATAGTTTTGCACATCAAATATGCAAAGCAAAACAATATCTCCTAAACCATGTGACGTAAGAATTTTTAAAAGTCTAGTATAACATTCTTTTACTGAAAAAACTTATGAACCCTGAATTTAAAGGGTGAAGTTTACATACACCTTGACTATGTATGTTAATTACTGGATTCAACCTGGATTTAATAATTGCTATATTGCAAATAACCAATTTTCTGAACAGAAAAATGAAAACTTTCAAAAAATATATGTTAAACTGAAAGCATTTTTTCTAGGTGATGGGAAGGAAAACATTTTATGGCATGGCTGCTAGACATAATAGATTTCCTAATTTTTCCATACATGTATAATTTATAAGCATATGTAAGAAAAATTAATATTTCCAAGAATTCCATCTTATTCCACAAATATATGAATTCTTTTCTAGCAGGACATTCAAACAATACTTTACTGTGGCTAAAATATTAAATAGCGCAAGTGTGATGAGGCCTGCACTAATCATGAGAAAACAAATTATCTCCTCTACATTTCATTGACAGAGCTTTACTTGAAATAATTACCTACAATAACATGATAATTTTGTATTGGAGTGGATGTGATCAACTAAGTTCATTGTGTTTTGTTATTACTCTATTAAATTTGGGATAGCAAATTTTAAGGTACACGTAGGACTTTTACCAAAAACTGACAGAATGTATTCTCAGTATCAAAATATATTCAATTACAGGAATTTTTCTCAGTGGAGCTTGTAGTAGAACTGAAGACAAAGTCTAATCAAAAGATCATAACTAATATGTTAATGTACATGGAGCCCTGTTAAGCATGGCAGAATCTCTTGAATCATCTTTGGAGAGCCTCGAATTTAATTTAAAGTAAAGTGTACAGAGGCAGAAAATGTCTTTCTTCTGTAGATGCACATCAAGAAGTTGCAAGCACTATGAAATAAACCAGACCATGGTTGTCAATTTCTGATCAACATAAAATCCTCATATCACACCAGGTTTTTGTAGTAAACTTTTAAGATGAAAGGTCTCCCACTTCCCCACAGTAAGATATCTAAACCAAGATTAAAGTGTACACATGTACACAAGGACATTATTCTTCCTCTAGCTGGCTGAGGTAACAGGGCCTCTAGTACCATCTCCTGCCAAGGGAGAGGACACAGAGGAGATCCTTCCCAATGTACTACATTGTTCCCTGTACTTCACCATCTCCTAGAGACTGTTCCTTTCCCTCACTTCTTGCAACGATTTACATCTACTTCTGGCCACCTTCTTTCACCAAAAGCCTGTCCACTTCAGATTACCCCCTCATCCTTCTCTCTCTTCATTTATATTCTCATATAATACCTCTAGCTCTCTGCTTATTCATCCTTGGTCCCTTCCTAGCTCCTCACAGCTCCTTTCTCCCCAGTCTCCCTGTATTCCATTAAATCTCTCCCCAGGCTTCCTCTTGCCCCATTCCCACTCTTCTGTACTGCTGTTATGGTTCATTTGCACCTACAGAAATACCTATCCAGTCACTGGAGCATTGGGGCAGGCAGGTAGGCAAGCAGACTCCACCCTTTTAATTGAAGGGAGGGAGAGAGGCACCTCTTTTAGTACACATATTGCTATATAACAAGGGTAGGAGAAGCCAGTATCACACTGTGTCCAGAACTACTCTGAAAATTTATATCAGATTTATCAGTTTACTCTGATCAAATACTCATTTCCTCTGATATTCTGGCAGCAGGTGACAAAGTAACTGAGAGATTTTAACGGGAGTGAAAAGTAGCACAGAGCAATTCAAACCCTGAACACAAGTAAGAATAAGATAAATTAGCTCAATTCTGCATCAGATTCATGAAATCATCCAGCTACCAAAGGCCAAGGAACAAGGACCCAGCCATCCAGATGCTTCATGGAGTCCAGAGCTCCAGGTCATTAAAATAAATCTCTTTAACTGAGCAAGAATTATGGTCACTTGACATGATTCAGTGTCATTCTTCAGTTGTTCTTGCAGGAATGTTGGCATAAAGTGGAAGTTTGCCAACATAAAGATGGATGACTGCAAGAGTTACTGTGGGCAGCAGGTCACATCCAAAGCAGACTCCAGCACAGTGCAGGAAATTGCTGCAGATACTGAAAAATAGAGTCCAGCAGAACTTGGGAAACTGCACTAGGGCTGTTTTAAAAGTAGGTCACAAGTTTCACATCTCAGGGGAGACAGCTCATGCACATAATAGGATACATACATTTTTAATCAGAACATGATCCATGGAAATATTTTGAGAAACAGAAACCTCTGTAGTTCTTCTCATTTGAAAAACATTAATAAGAGGCCTGTCAAAGCCAGTTCTTGTGATCCACATTGCAAACTGTCTATGGGAACTGTGTGGACAAGAAAAAGAAAATGGATAGCTAGTGAAGTTCTTACCAATGAAAAATTTATTAAGTATTGCTACCAGCATTTTCTCCAAGTCAGTGTGCAAAACAAACCACTGGACCACCAAGATGTATATCTTATATGTCTTATATCTACTGCTAATGACACCAAAGCTTCAGCACACAGATATCCACTAGTTTGTGACAGGAAGGATTGAAAACCCTGAGAGATATAGTAAGATAAAGTTGCCCGGAGCAAAAAGATACTGTCATAAATTCTACATTACTAGATCATTCATGAAAAATTTGCCTGCAAAAATATTGGATAAATTTCATGGACAACTTCGATGTGATACCATCCAAGTCCCAGGCAAAAACTGTGCTCAGATCAGAGTGCGCAGCAAGCCCTTCTCATAAAGTAATAAAAACATAATCACAAGGAATGGAATGAGATAATGTTTAATGTTTTCAAAACTTAATTCATCTGAACCTCTGAACGACCATCTGGAAATGGGAAGGAGAGGCAATTTCACAAGGTCCTTTGAGGACAGGAAATAATTGATCAAAAGAAACATGTTGCATCTGTTCACCATCGCTCTGGATTAGGGTGAAAGAAGAACAAATAATGCAGACAGTGTAGTTATTCTGGCTTTGAATTTGAAACATCACATCTACAGGTACTGGTCATATATCCAACTGAAAAATACACATGGATCCTACGTCAGCATTAGGTTAGTTTTTCCAAATGTAGTCAGAAGTTTGATGGAAAATGTAAGGCTCAGACTACTGTTGCCTTAAGAGGTTGTCTAAAAGCAACTGAAGTACAAACTCTGAAGGGGAGTCACATAAAATAAAGTCCTTTAATTGCAGGGGAAAATTGCAAAGAGAAGTAGAAATGTCATTCAATTGATTTACTGATAAGCTAAATAATTTCAGAATGCTTTTTAAAATGTACTACTACTTCTAAAGCAAATTTTACAGATTTATCACTTCTTAATATGTACTAAATGAAAGGATCAGAAACAGATCTTCAGGATTTCAGAGAGTACCAAAATCCTGACCTTTATAAACACAAAAACCTCATCTCCTGGCGATGCACACATTAAAAGTTTTGCTACATTATAGCACAAGATCGGCAGAACATTTGTTCCATTTGTCCTTGCTCTTCAGGGTTTTGTGTTGATTCTTAGGCTGAAGTCTTTTGTGCTGGTAAACAGATTCAGAGAAAGGATTCAACAAAGGCATTTAGCCTTTGAAAGAGCCTTTCACTAGGTTATTTCTGAAAACAAAGAGAAGATAATGATACCGCTGTGTTCACAGGATACCATGCTACTTTTTTCCTTCTGTCTTCCTATTGTTTCAACTTTACAACACGTGGCATCAAGGGAAAAAAATAAAATCTGTGACCAGTACAATTATCCAATACCAGAATTATTTAAACTAGTGGGATTCATATTTCATACTCTTCCAAAAGTACGAGGGAAAATGCTGTTATTCTTCTGACATTTTCTAACGTCTAAGAAGCGTAATTCCAGGAACGCTTCAGTGATTCGATGTGACTCATTGACTCTTTTTTGAGAAGCTAAACAAGAGAAGAACTTCATGAAGAATTCATACTGTTGATGTCAGAAAGACAAAAAAAAAAAAAAACAAACAAAAAAAAAACCCCAAAAAACCAAACCACCCCAAAAGCTGCTTCAGAGGTTCCGGAACAAGCCCAGGTTTCCCACGTAAGGCACGCAGGTCTAACCGGGGGCCGAGGGCAGGAGGAAAAGCCGGGGCCGCCTTGGCCGCGGCGCTGCGGAGCGCTTCCCTTCCCCGCTCGCCCTCCAGCGGCGCTCCCGCTCCCTGCAGCCCGGGCCGGGGGGGCTCGCCCGGGGCGCCGCTCGCTCCCGCCGGGAATTCGGGGCTCGCACGTGCAGCGCGGGGCCAGTAAACAACTTCACCTGCACTAGATTAAGGATTAAATGGGTATTTGACTGGAGAGGGCGATGCAGCTTGGTACGAAGCGAAAGGTCATTCACAAACCCTTCATCAGATGGGTTTTCAACTCCCACGCGATGACCAGGGTCATGGTGATCTGCGCGTTTGATTTGTGCCTATCCCCACTTCGGAGAAGTTGACGGGTTTAATAGGGTTGAGAGAGCACGTTTGAATTAATCTGTCTTAAAGGACCATTTGTAACTTGATTTGAAACGGGTATTTTACGGTGTGGCAAAAGAGTGAGGTTTATATACTCAGTCTGTTTAACTTTCAGTCTCCTCCACGCTTTTGAGCTTTATTGAAGAACAAAGGCAGAAGTATCAAAATACCTCAAAAATAAAATGTGTGTTTATTCTTTAGTGTAACACTGGAAACAAAGCTCCTGTAGAGCACCTGTTCACAAAAAGCATCCAAAAATCATCCCTCATCTTGAGGGGAAATATTCCAAAGACACACCACTGTCAGATGTTTAAGGATTCTACTGCACCATAGGGCTACAGCATCTTCCACCCCACTGAGTCCAAATCACCCACCTACAGTGAGTTCCAACATACTGAACCAACATATCACAAGTCCACTGCATTAAGGACAGACTGCAGAAGCAGAACTGGCTTATCTTTGTATGCCAAAATGTAATTCTGTGACAGGAGCTGAGCCATTCTGAGTTTGGTGGAAAATCTGCATGTTGTAAGTTCATAGAACTGTACCTCTACTGTAATGGGCCCTAAGCCTTGTTAAAGGAAATCTCTGTTTTAGGAGTTTATAAAACATAATGTTATATCATTACAAAGCAAGCAATATTCAGTAAGCTCTCAAAATACATTTGCAAAGAGTATGAACACATCTGGTAGCAAAATACCTTCTTACTGGAAGTCAAGTAAGTTGTCCCTTGATCATTGCTAATGTTTTCCACACTTTTCTACACAATCTATGTTGCAATTGAATAATTTAGGTTACATTTAGTTCTAAAGATCATAGAAGAAAAAAAACCTAACAGTATATTCTTTACAAAGATAAGGACCAACTCATGAGCAGCTGGTATTGATTGTAATAGTTTCAGGTGTCAATAATAAAATCTGTTAAAAAATCTATTTTTTCAAGTAGTTTGTTTGAAAATAAACTGCAGAAAAAGGTGCTTTAGGATTTTACATCCAGGTAGTTTTTGGTATAGACATAATGATAAAGCTCAGTAAAGGAAAAATCACATCAAATAGCAAAAAGAATTTCCTTAAAACCAAGACCGTGGCATATAAAAGAAAATAAAAAAAATCCCTGGCACTAAGACCATTTAAAATTACTCACAGAACAATTTCCCACTCCCCACCATAGGCAAGATCTTTCTTGGCTGAAAACTAAATGAATTTGCTGCTGGCTTGGATAGCAAGGGTGAAACATGATGATGCAGTCTGGCTTCCACAAGAGTTCCCTTTGTGATCTGGTGGAGCTCTGCTATCAGGAACACAACCACCAGCCTGCCAAACTCCTGAATTTTCAGCCCCAGGTGAAACAAACCTTGGTCACCGGGAAATAAATATATTGAGTAGCAGCTATCAGACAAGCTGGACAGTAGCTTGTTTGAGCTCAGGAAACTCTTTTCCCAACATATCTGAAAATATAGAAGTCACTACAGAAACAGATTTCTAAAGGCTTTGCTTATTAAATAACTTCTGTTTAAATGGAACTAGAATTATTGGTTTATAAATCCTTTAGGGCAGAAACTCTTCACATCTACATAGATAACATCTAACAGAATACAGATCCATTATGAACATATTTTGTGAACATAAAACACTACCATGATAAGTAAATATTAAAACACCCCTATGCATAGATTTGGCAGATACACCAAATACTATAAAGATCAGCATTTTTGCCCACGTGTTTTTGCCCCCGATACTATTTCTACTGTGGTTCATCACAATTCAGTCTGCAATTCTGAAGCAAGAGGTGAGTGCAATAGTGTATGTCCCTCTCCCTACACAAGCATACAACTTCTGCCCAATTTGATAGGTTTATTTCATTGCAATATTGTAATATTCAAGCAATAGCTTGTTTCGCCTTCAAATCAGGTAATGCTGTAAGTAGATGAGGTGAGCTCCCTTTTGCTGTCTTCTTCCTTATTCAACGGGCAATTGTTGTAAGTTTAAAACACAAAATGTGTTTTAAAACCAGGAAGTTTTAGGATAGGAGATGACCCAGCCCCCTATACAAAAACAGCATCACCCTTGCCTACTTGTGGTGCTAGCAAACCTCTCACATACATGGATTTTACCTAGGGGCACAACAGGACTTCCAATGCTGCAAACTGCTCTTGTAGGTTAGTAGATTAAGAACAGCACCAAGGAATGGTTCATTAACCTCAAGAGGCTCACTGACACAGCTGCATTATAAAAATCAAAGGTCTTCAGCGCAGATGGCCCTTTAGATGTCTACATCTCCCGTCCCATTACTAGCTCTGTAATTTCTGCTTCTTTATTAAGGTCTGATTTCACAGATTTCTAAATGTCCCATGACAATCAGATTTAGAAGCACAAATGGTCCAGCCTGGGCATTCTAAAGCTGAAGACCATCCCTTTACCTGGAAGAAGAGAATGGCCAAGAGATAAATTTCTAAACCCTTATGAAGTCTTGTAAACATATATGCTAAAATCAGCTTCAGAGCAAAGGATTTTAAATTGCATTGCAGTTACTATGTAACTTAAGAGTTAATCTGTGCTTCCTATTTGACCATGCTGTCAGTAAATCAAGGAATACTGTCATAAAAATTTTAACATACTGTGGCCATAATAATCTTAAGAGGATTTATCCGCATACACATTCTGATTCTTTGAACATTAGACATTATCTCAAGGCTTCTGAAATACATCTTCTCCCTTTTTGCTTGCCTAAAAAAATACAGAAGCTACTTTGTTATCTGTCTATACCAGTGGTTTTGTTTAGGAAATGGATCCAGCTTGATATTGAATTAGATATCAGAAGAGTGATCCAAAGCCGGGAAAACTCCTCCCTCGATTTATAAGGCTTTATATCAAATTACAAATGTCCAGAGCACAGTATCCTTTCACCAGCTGAGATATTTAACCCTATGCCCAACAGAGGCCATATAAGCTAATGTCAGAGGATTCCCTTCCCAGGTTAATTATCTGCTTCAGAAAGAATCTTTCAATTTACAATACCTTTCCAATGCATCTCACTAATACAATTACTGAGATAAAAACCATTTTCAGGATATGTGAGAAAATGAAGCCACACTTCTGAGCTTTTGAAAGCCACATTAACGATGACCACATGCTGTGCAGTGTATATCAGACCAGCAGAAAACTTTAAACACTTTTTGTGTTTGCAAGAACTCTAATTGCCTTGGTGAAAACCTAATGAGTAGCCTGTTATGTTCTCCAAAGTTTTTGTTTAGTATAATATTTGCATTGCTTTAGGCAGAAGGAAATAATATCTTTGTAAGGATGAGTTTTCATGTGTCTAGATAGACTTTTAAGTGAACTTCTTTAAAAATATTTGAAAGCACTTCTTTCTGCCTAGACCATTGAAGTGCATGAGAACAGAAGTACTGGGAAACCATGAAACAAACTGGAAAAGGTCAGGCTTTCACAGCAAATTTCCATAATTCATTGTAGATTCACTTCACATGGACAGACTGCAGTAGATTGTTATGCTGACAAAAATACAAAGTGTAATGAGTGGAACAATCTGAACTGCTCACAACACAAGCTATGAGATTTCTAATTGGGGAAAATTAATTAATCAGAAAAGTTCAGTCTGCAATCTTGGATTCTTGAGTTTTACAGCTGAAATTCAAAGTGATTCAGGTCATGTTACTGAACTATTCATGATGCTTTATATCTGAATTTTTCTAAATTATGGATGTTATAAATTGTGCCCTCCATTTAAGGGAAGAGTTACCTTCCAGTGTATGCAGTACAACTGAGAGGAGACCTTTTCAGCTTGCAAAATCAGCTGAATATTTTTCTGTACCCTGGCTAGAGCCAGGCTTTTATCTTATTACTTTAATGCTTTCACTCCAATATTTGCTTACTTGAGAGTGGCATAAATGACTCCCTCTTGCTGGTGAGCTTTGGATGTAGAACTGGGCAGAGTCTCAAAGTCTGGAGATCATTTACTGAATCTACATCTTTTCAGACTGGCTAAACATTGGCACAAACAAGAACATTAGTCACCCTCATGACTAATGTTCATTAGTAACATTTTTAGGTTTAGAAACACAGTAGCTCAGATTATCCATCATTTGAGACAACCAGTCCTTCAGTTTCTGGACAAATGAGTGGTGCGTTGCTTACAGGTAGAAATGTAATTCTTCTGCTTTATAAATCTGATATTTGACAATAACTAACCTGGAATCTGGGAATCTTTCCCACTCTTACATCAAGGTTCATTCTCTGTATGCCTAGTGAATATTTGTTGAGATAAGACTCAAATGTACACATATCATTGCCCCTCCAGGCCTTGAACTATCACACTGCTTTCACTGGTGAAATATGATTAGGTGGGATCCACTGCCTGCCTATAAAGATGATCGAAGGACCAGGGGTTTTGGGCCACCTGCAGAGCATGCTCGGCCCATAGTTTAGAAACAGTAAGGACTCTGTCCAGTAAAAGAAGGCTGAGCACAAACACAGACATTCCTAGCCTTCTTCCAGAAGTGAAAATATTCTGTCTCCCAACCTAGACAGCTGGTCCTTATGGATCTTCTTTAGTGAGACTCTTCAGCCATTATAGCCTGTAATTAGTGCCCACTTACACATTTTCCTGAAAAACACTGAAATTAAATTGCAAAGACCTTTTATTTCTTATGAAAAACCAGTGGCTATTTCAAGGACTTGGTAAATAAAGAGAATGCTGCATGATTAGTTTCAAGATGGTTCATGTTTTCTGTAATTCAGGGACAAACCCTGGTCCAAAATCCTTTGAGTAATGGGCACTGGACCCACTGAGTGCTCTAGTTTTTTCAGAGTACAGAGATTCATTGTGTTGAAGAGTTACTAGTTAATGGTTACAATAGTGTACAATAATAGAGTGTTACTGGAACAGATAATCTGAGTTTGTAGAAGGCAGACAACTCCTGCGAACAGCTGAGCTGGCTGCTGCTTTCTAATACAGTGATAGAGGTCAAAATGGCAGCTTTAAATAGTGAAGAAATGCTTGGTTTAATGTTGAACCAAAGAAATTATCAAGCTCTATATACCTTAATACTCTTTAACAAAGCCAAACTTGCAGACTACACACAGACACGTTATCAATCTCCGAAAACACCGCTTCAGAGCCCTGGGAGAGGGAAGTAGCAGCCATAGTGTTAAATGCCAATGCAATGCCTTTGCCTTCAGAGAGAAGTAAAATTCCGGCACTCAAATGAAAGAGAACTTTTCTGTAAAGGACAGTTTACGTAACTTTTGCGCTGTATAAATCTCCTGTTAATATATTAGGATCCTCAAGAGGTTTAAATGGCGAAAGCCTCTCAGCTTATCTTTGAGCTTACTTGGAGTTACAGTGTTCTTCCAGAGCTTGGTGATATTATTGCCCAAAGGGCAGCAATATAGAGAAGAGGTCACAAGAAGTCTGTCACACCACATACTCTACAGCCTGAGTTATGCACTGTTTCATTCATTTTATCAAGCAATTTGCCAACTTTAAATGAAAAACTTTCTGCTCACTCCAGTTCCCTCTTTCAAGCACAGCTTTTTCTTCCCAGAACCACTTTACTGAAAGATGTGTCATGTGAGCAGGACCAGCAGAACCCCTCCCTGCTACAGGGCCCACACAGCACTAGTGGAAGGTGTACAGCTCCCCTTAGTTTAGTTCAACCTGGAAATGAGACAACAGATAATGACAGAGAGGTGAAATGTCCCAGTTTTAGACTGGGAAATAAGGAAAGCAAGCAAAATGAGCTTATAGTTTGCTAAAAAATTCCCTCTCATTTGCGCATAGGTTCAGCACTACCTGCAATCCCCTTCCACCACCTGGTTGTGAGAGACAGAGTCTGAAAAGCTGGCCAGTGGAGGCCAGTGTGCTGCTAGATAACGTTCAGAGCCACTAATTAATTAAATTCCATATGGAGTTAAACAATGGGACTTTGAGAGCATTTTGACAAATATGTCAAAATGCTCTCAAAGTTAGAGCCCTACGTTTGTTAGTCTCATCATTCAGCTCAGGTGCTGGAAACCAGAGCCAAAGGAGATGTAGTGATCACCGGGGTGATCCAATCTAACATCCATCCTTGCTAACATCTAACATCCTTGCTTGCTGAACACTGTACAACGTAAATTTTTCTTCATGAACACTAAGTGAATACCCACTGCCACCATCAATACAACCCTCTGAAATCCTCCATTGGAAAGTGCTAGGTATTAGGATGTTGATTTGATCGCATCTAAATCAGAGACAGACAAGACTGCCCCGTCAAAGAAGAGAGAAGGAGGGATGCTTAAAGGCATGAAAGGAAGCAAGTAGCATGGTTCTTCCAGAGAGTTAGATGTGCCTCTCTGTCACCTCTGTCCCCAACCCAAAGTGCCTGTCTAAGGAAGCTGTTCCACTCCTCCTCCCTGATCACAGAGAGACTCCATGGCCAGTAGGAAGGACACATTCCCATCTTGGGAATGAGGAAATCCATGCAGTATCCTGTATTTCCTAACCCTCAGGATCAGTAACAGCGGCGGAACCAGCACAGTATGATCCACAATCACATGGATATTCTGGCCTGTTTCCTTGGGAAACAGATGAATATTGTGCCGCAGAACCTCACTAACTGCCAGAAGCTCACTAAGGCAAGGGACTGTTTTTCCCCAATTGCAAATAAAGATTTTCAAGCTACAGTTTTCTGTCTGGTTCTGAGAGAGGAGGTGTTGCCAGGAAATATTTTTTATGAGAACTGCTGTTATCGTCAATGCAGCAGTAAGACACTACTAAACATTCCCTGTTGCTGAGACCAGTTTTGCAAAGACCCCGGGGGTTTTTACTAGTCTGATTAGAATTTGATGGCCTTATAAGAAACTTGAATAGAGTACAGCTCAGGAAATATCTCTACTGCATTTTATGGCCATATTGGGAGTTAAGGATGTGTACAATATGTGTTTTTTTCAACAGCCCACCCCAAGCACTTGGAGGTGCCTGTCCCTGCTGCAGGGGTTGCTGAAGTTCTTCTAAAGCAGCAGGTAAATCACTCTGATTTACAGTATGGCATATTAAGATAAATTGATAAATATTTCTTTAATAGCCCAAGTTGTGATGTGACTCACAAGAGCTCTTATCAAAAGTAAAAAATGAAGCTGTCATCAGTCAAAACTCTTTCAGTGCCAGTTAATGTCATACAACAATTGCTTCTGAAAAAAGGTATGTTAACTTCAAAAAGGAGAGGGGGGGATGGACACAATTTAATGCTTGGGTTGTATAAACATCACACCAGAGTGCTCTCTTTAGAGGAGCTCTGGGTCTCACTCATCCCTGCACCATCTCACTCATTTCTCACATATCTCCTGTCATATCTGAACTAAAGCAGAAAGCACTTTAGGCCAGGACCATGTCTTTTTATATTTTGCAATGCATTTAGGATGCTTTTAATTGCACTAAGACAATGCGTGCTATATAAAGAGGAATGAATTACCACTGTGGAAGAAGATTTCTACATGCTGCCCTAAGTTTGCAACTGCTCTTTGTGTAACAGTAATAGCAAGAAGACCTTCATGTACTGTTAAGTAAGACACAAAGTGTCTAAGTGAGTTATAACACAGCAGCACTACTGTGATTACCAAGAGCTAAACATCTGCACTGGAACAGAAACTTAATCCCATGGGCAAAACACATAGCTACTCTATCATTTCACAATGTATTCTCATCAAATCAGTATTTCATATAAAGTTTCTTCTTTTTGGTCAGAATCCAAAACTTCTAATGATAAATCCCAAACTTCCCCCATATACATGCCTCTGTTTTGGTGCTGTGCCATCATATTTTCCAGTCTCCATAGAGCTCTAAGCAACCCTTCTTCATGTTCAATAAGAACCTTAAAACTCCCACTTGCAGTTTACTGGGTTTCTAATCATCCTCTCCAGTGACAAATTTCAGTTCACATTTGTTCTTTCCCTCCTTTTTCTTACCCAGATTCATCTCACAATACCTCCTTTCCTAATATATCATCAGGCCAGTAAAGGATGACTAAAGGTAGCGCTGATGTTAACTGGTAGATGCAGATGTTTTGAGCATGATATTTTTTAATGTGCACATCCATCTTTTATGTGTATTGGGAACACAAATGTGGTCAAGCAGAGATGTGACTTCACAGTTTTGACAGCAGCTTCCCGTATGGCTGCATTTAGCCTGTGGTTGCATGATGGTGTGTCTAAGCACCACCAAAAATACAAAATGGATTTGATCAGAATTGAGAAGGTGACTGCAGTTCAGACAGATTAAACACATCACACAGGAGAGAGTTTAAGGTCTGTTATGGTTTCATCCTCCTATGGAGGCTTTATGATGGCTGTGGGAGGCAGGTGTTCCTAGATCTAAGCATAAGAATGGAAATGTACAGACAGATTGTACCTGATTGGGCATAGAACCTGACAGTACAAAATAGATCCATCAGTGGTTTTGAACAAATTTGACTGAGCAGTGAGTTTATGTTAAATCAAAGCTTGGCTTCAGATGGCCATGGCATTTCTGATGAAATGTGAAGGTCCCTGCAGGCAGATTTACCATACTTCCAAACCATGACATTCAAATACTGTAACATGCCCTCTTCCAGTTCCACCTCTGTCAAATTATGTTGCAAGGTCAACTAATGTCCAGGCCTTTCCCAGCAAATCTCCTTGCAAGAGATATGGGCAAAAAAACTCCAAAGCAAAATTTTGGGTTGTCCCTGAACTGATTGATCATCACCTCTGTCAAGAGTACAACTCTGGGAGACAAGTGTTGTCACACTGGGAGGACTTTGTACCCTACACATGCAGTTCAACACAGTATAATACCACTGACACCTGCCAATGGAGCTGAAAGGACTCAGGCCAGTTATACGTGCCAAAGGCACAGAAGTATTCAGGTATTTCTGGTTGTTGCAAGAAAATAGGAGGATTTAAGGACAAAGGAGAATCCTGACAGCTTCAGCTGAAATCCTCAGGTATGGGCTATATGCACTGACAGAGGTATAGCCAGTACCATTTGTGTTCTGTGATCTTTCCAGAGCAGCACAACACAGTAATTTATGTGCTTCCTTTCTCTTTCTATTCCAAAAGCTTGAGGATATGGTAAGCACTAGAGAAGGAATAATATTTATACCCATAAAAAACCATTGTCTTATTTTAAATTATATTTAAATGTTTTTGGTTTTTTTTATTTCCAGTAAATAAACATAGAAATCAATTTCAGTATGCAGTCAGGTAACTCTTAGGATTTTCATCATCAAATACTTATTGATGGAGAAATGAGCACAAAGGAAATGCTTCCCAGAAACTGCTTATGGAATTAAAGAGTGAATTAAGAAGTCAAAGAATTTCAAATTTTTAGTAAGACAGTGGAAGGTAGAGGTGGTACAATTGGAAAGAGTATATGCAAAAAATATTCAATTATTTGCCACAAATAGTTTCCACAGATCTATGCTGTATTGTCTTATAAGTGAAAAGACATTTCCATATGGGAATTACACCACAGTTTAGCACCTTGTACTTTATCCTGTCCCTCTCTCCCTTCTATGTCTCTCATTTCAGTTGTTATTCTAGCCCTTGTTGGGAAAAAGAAGCTGAGAAGTTCCTCCCATAACAAGACATTTGAATGAGAAGTATACAGAAGAGAGTGAGAGAAAGTGGTAATCAGCAGCCCATTCCAAATATAAAAGAACTAGAGTGGTACATCTCAGAATAAAACCAAATAAATGGCTAGAAACTGCCTTTTGTAAGGCAGTTGCCTTCCTGAACTTCACGTCTTCAGTACAAAGGGTCAACATACACAGGCAGAGCTGACCCAGAGCAGTTTCAATTTTATCGTGACTCCCTGAATGTTGTCCATTCGCTACATTGCAAATAATGGTCCCTTTTTGTCACCACGAGAATAACAGTGACACCAAAATGCTTCTCATGCCATTCAGTGCAAGTCACTGCAGTGAATTTGTTCCAACCTCTACTTAGTTCTTCGGTCCCGAATGCAGCAATTTTTCCATGGTTTCCGTGGTTATTCTCCTTGTTCCAAGTTGCACAACTACTTTGTTTACAGCTTATTTCTTCTAGCTGGAAACAAATTACTCCAAAGAGGCACCCGGGCCCTTCCTCATTCACTGAAGGCCGGGCGAAGTTCGGAAGGAAGGCGACGTTTACTACCATCTGCTGGTGAACTAGAGTTGGGGGCCAGAGGAGCATCACAGACTTGATTTTATGCATGACTTGAACCCTTAACAAGAACCTGCTGATTCATTTGAGTAATATTCATGTAAGGGTATGGGAGTGGGCTAAAAAAATACTGGTATTTTCATTGAGAAGCAAAAGCTAGCAAAGGAGGATGTGCTATACATAATGAACAATAGAGAGAGAGAGGGAGAAAGGGATTTAAGCTCTCTGAAGATGTGCAAATCTATGCTAGCAAGAACTTTAAGGAGTCACGGAACTATGGAATTCCTAGAAATATAATGACAGGAAGAAATCTTGTTCTGTCATCATGGCTCAAGGAAATAAAGTTCTGAGAGTGTTGCTGGAAATAATAGTAAGTCATCACTTCAAAAAGTACTTGCTTCTATGGCAGTAGCTCCCAAATTAGGCATCATAATACCAGAGGTGTGTTACTGTGAAGTGGTGTTCAGCATTACTGAGACAAGTATTCGGGGTCATTGTTACAGGACTCTGAGCATTGTATAGAGGGAAGGGACCTAGTTAAACTCCTTTGAGGTGCATCCAGAAGTAGCAAATACACAAAATGTGAGTCTGCACTAACAAGCAGAGAATATAAAGAGACATGTCATACATGGTTGTCAATCTTGAACAAAGTTCATAGAAGCTGATATGCAGGTATCTGATGTATATATTGGAATACTCTTTATAATCAAAGTAAAAACAAAAAGCTTTTAAAATTAAAACTGAGAGCAATAGAAGTTTCTGATTTTTTTTTTTTTTTCCAGGGAAATTAGATTTGGAAGTGTTCAGTAGCTCTATATTTAACAGTTAGAAACAGTGGTTACTGTTCAAGGAGAAATATACTGTTCTATAAGCTGAAAACAAGGCCCAAGTAAGGAACAAGTTAAAATTTTCCCCCAAAAGTTCTGAGCCTCATCTCCACTGCCTCCACAGCTTTAATAGGATCTGGGAAGCAAACCAGCTCTTTGGACCAATGCAAGACCTTACAGTGAATTCAAGCCCAAATAATCCCTTACAGTATGTGCCACATTCATACTGCCCTCCTGTTGCACTGCTCTTTCAGGTGCCATCACATCAGGATGACATTTGACACCACTTCACTGTCCTTTCTGCTCATGGTCTGATCCTTTGTTTCCATGCTCTAAATCCATAGATCAGCCTGTTTCTGTTTGTACTGTATTTACTGTGGTGGTTTTCAATGCTGGGGGTGTATTTAGGAACTATGACAACAAACTAGTAACAGACGGTTCAGTAATGTGCACTTACTCTTGCTGAAGAGAGCAGACAACTGTAGCTCTATGTAAGTCTAACTGAGGTTTCCAAAGCAGCAACAGGGGAGGTTAATCTGAGCCAGAAAAGCTGTGTGCTGCTGCCCACTTCCCACGCCTCCCACCCCACCTCCCTACCAGTCCTTTTCAGGCTGACGCACTGTGTTCAGCTTACTGCAGAGAGAAAATGAGCACTAAGACCCTGATTTTTCTGCTTTCCTTATCACAGATATTGCCAACTTCATAAGATTTGAACATTGTTCCCACATCCTTAGGGAGGGGTTTACATCATTATTTCTTAACAGCCTTCCAGGCGACAGGTCCCTGCCCCAACAGCTGTAACTGCCAGGGAGACAGAGCCATTGTGCAGCTTTCCAAAGTTGGCAACAACGCGCGTTCGGCTCGGGCTCCAACTGACTGCAAAGCCGCCCCCAGCTCATTTATCTGTCCATGTCAGGGAGATAAAGTGCAGCATCATTTGGCACGAAAGCCCCGAGTTAGGTTGATCCCCATCCAGGGAACTTCCTGGCCTTGAATAGAAAGCCACAAACTAGCAGTTTTTGCTGCTTTCTCCCATACAGTTCAGACAGGATCCAACAAAGCTGAACCACCAGCAGTAAGAGAAAATCAATGGGATTCAAGCATAGCTAAGCCTCCATGAGCAAATACATTCTGTAACTAAATCTGCTGGTGCCCTGTGAATTGCATTTATCTAAGCAGCAAGTTGTCTGTTCAAGGGTTAGTAAATGAGTGGTAGGAGTTTGTAGGTGTATCAATAGCTGCATGTCTTGTTATCTGCTCTTAAAGGCAGATATAGACACAAAGCAGCACAACACAAGACACCCCAAATGTTAGCAGCAACTGATTGAAAATGCAAGAATAATTCAAGTGAGCAAAACCTGAAAAGCCCTTTGAAGAGGGATTCTGGCCAAGCTGATACCAGCTGCAGCTTGATTTTTGTAATCCATGCACATCTCAGATTACTCAGCCCTTTGCTCTGCTGGCCAGCTACCCACCTGTCAACAGACTGAGAAGTACCTGCAGCCTGCTCTCTAGGGAGCAGAGAAATGAGAGAAGGTAGAGTGGCACAAAGAAGTGAGAAAGACCAGACCAGTTCCCTCCTTCAGGCTTTATGATAAAGATGCTCACAGTTTATAGGAGTGATTCTTCTTGCTTTGGCCTTCAGGCATTGGTGCCTGTGTGAACAGCCATGTTCAACTCTGAGCCTTTTGTGCTTGGCAACTTGAGCCCTTTTCAGCTGTCACTTCTCTCTAGTTGTCCCATGTCCATACCCTTCCGCACTTCTAATTAAACTAGTTTTCCAAAACACTGTATTGCAAAAGCAGTGGGGGTTTATGCCCCACAGATTGAAATGTTTGGATCAGGAATACTGTGGTTTTTTCATTAAAATATGTAGAAATAAGCATTTTCCAGATAATTTAAATAAGGTGAAATACTTTTCACCAATACTTCTATTCAGAAATTAATTTCTAAGGGAAATGAACACTGCCACTGCATAGCATAGGGTAGAAAGGTAGCAATTTGGGACAGAACTTGCTCTGTTCCTGCAGCCTCAAGACACCTTGTTGCAGCATTTTTGAGAGAAAGAGGACATGAATTGTGAAAGTTGAGCTACTCCAGTCTAGGCCTCAGATTGAGGCCTGGTGGGGCCTTCAAGCCTCTGACACAGTTAGAAATTCAGAGCTTGTGGCGCAGATAGAAAATAGTCTTAAGGTGTTGTGGGGACCACTGGGTTGCTTGGGTGTGAATTAGTATAGGTTTTATGGTGTAAGGTGTAGGCCGTTTTAAGGAAAAGGTAAACAATATTGGTTTGCCAATCAGAGTGTCTTTGTTTTTGTAAACTATGTAGAAGCTTATATAAACTACCACCTTATCTTGAATAAAGAGAGAACGTTGCATTAATCATATTGGTTGGATGTGCGTTTGTCTTGTCCAGCTTTCCGTTTTTCTGAGATTCCCTGGCTTTAAGACCTGGTATAGAGTTGCCACAGCATCCTTATCCCACCACACCATGCAAGACTCATCTGCTGGTCATGCTGTGCTATGTGGAAAAGCAGAACATGTCAATGTTATCTGTGGACTGGGTCACTTACTCTTGATGAAAAAGACTTAGCAATCTGAAAGGAGACATCTCTATCCTCCCTCCTACAGCAGTGATGTGACCTCTTACAGCTTCAAAGAATTTAAATTAACTTGCAATAACAGTGCTGTTCTGGCTGACACAAGGACATAAGCAAAGTGAGGTTGTGGGGAAAGTCTTTCATTAGCCTCCTCCTGTCAAAATGGAAGGCTTGTATGCCTGAAACCATGACAGATTTTTTCCATCTGTAATAGCTGGCCATTAAAACTCCCTTACTCCTTCTGCAAAGCTTTCCCTAAATTAACTTTGCATTACTTATGTAAGCTCTACTGCAAAGCCATCTCTTCTGCTTGCATGGCATCCCATCTTGTTTTTTTCATATAACTGTGCCTACCTTCTTATCTATTTTTTTATTTAGTTCATCAATAAATGTACTATATTTTACAAAGTTATACTGTACTACAGGTTTTTCTTAACTTTTGAGCATTTACTTATATTTGCACCTTGCACATGTCAAATAATTTAAATTACTCAAATAAGAGAAGTGCTGGAAAAATGAAAAGGCATGCTAGAGTGCACTTTTCAGTATTTCCCAGTTTCTTCCAGAGGCATTTACTGCAATATCCTCATGTCTAATATAAATGATCACTGAAATGCAACATACAGCTGGGTTATATTTGCATCCCTGTTTGCTGTTCTGAGAGTCCATGAGCCAGGTAAGATCCAGGATCTTTTTTCATTTTAATTTCCTCTTTTAAGTGCCCTGCAATCTAAAGGTGGAGAGTTCTAAGTCCTGATATTAAAGAAGAAAAATCTTGAACACACAATTAGCAAGCCTAGTAAAGCCATTTTATGTTATGTTGAAATGATATTTTCATTGCTAGCTAATTAATACATATTTGGAAAATGAAGTTTTCCTAATAAACAAGGAAACTGAAGCAATATTACCATAAACACCCCTCCAGAGAGAAAGCACCTGGTTAAATTCATTTCACATGTATTTTACTCTAAACACATTTTGCCCTGGTTGACATGTTTTAATTTAGTGCAAGGTGCTACATATAGCACAGGTCTGGCTGGGGCCACACTGTACTAGCCCCTTTAAAGACCTCCTAATAACAGCTTCTGGGCAGTGTCTACCTCACAAGTCAAGAGAAAAGACAGGCCCAAGACTGGGAAAATTATACAGCAAAGATATATGACAACTACTTACACCACATAATGAATCATGGACAGCTAAAGCAAGAGGAATTACTCTGGCACTGTATCTAAATACTTGTAATGGTCTTACATCTGAAAGGCTTAATAACAGACAGAGATGAGGTTCTTACAGTAACTGCTCTGTAAGTAACAAATTACAGAAGGAAGCTTTTAAAGCAACCCTTCAGAAGATAGTATATGTCTTCTCATCTGCATTGCAGCGAAAGCACACACTCCCAGAAGAGAAAGGAAAGGTAACAAAACTGTTCCCATCTCATCTTGACCATGCCAGTCTCTTCAAGACAAGGTGGAAATCTGTGTCTCAAGGAAGTGAAGATGTGAACTGAATTGATGGATGGGAGAAGGAGCTGATGTGCAAAGCATTTTTGACTTCTGCCAAAATTTATCACAACCCTAGCCCATGCATCTAAGGGATTTTTCTCTTTTAATCCCTTATTATAGTGGTACATTGTGCTCTAATTTGTCATACCATGGAACACATTTCACAAATGCTTAGAAACCCTAAATTATCTAGGAAGCTTGAAAGATCACCTCAAACACTGTCCCTTCCTTACAGAAATGAGTTATATTTATATATCTCTCTAGATTTGCTGTTAATGCAAATAAGTGGGATTTTCAGACCAGAATAAGGAGAATGACTATGAATTTGGCTCTTGTGAAAGCCAAATGAGAACAGCTTTAAAATGCAACAAGTAAGCTGCTCTCTAGAGCCACATCCATTTAGTCTAATTCCAACCAGTTGTGCATATGCTGCATTGTAGTGCAATTCCCTTAAAACATTATTGCTCCCCTTAAAATATCTCAAAGATAGCCTAAGGTTGGAAAAAATGTTTAGCAGCACAATTTATGGTGCCATCAACCTTTTTACTTTATGCATATCTGAGCTTACCTTCCATGTGGCGGAGGGGCAGGCTGCCAAGGTGAAGGTTACTTTCTCTGTCACTACATTGAAGGTGACACGAAACATGGTTTATATTCCAGTGGCCTCAGACCCAGGGCTGAAATCTTCAGTGACGGTCACACTGCTCACTTGTGTGCATGCTGCAGGCTTCTGTCACACTGCACTATACATTCAGCTATTCCATAATGTTATGATCAAAGCTGAAGCCTGAAACTGCTGTAAGGGTCCAGCTTTTCCCAGCAGCCCTGCTCCTGTGTGTCAGGACTAATCAGATTAGCAGGTCTTACTTGTCTGAGTTGGGACTAACAGGTTAGCAGAACAGTTTGAGTGGGGGAAGGGAGCAGAAAATAAATCAAATTAGGGCATTTACTAAGCAGCTGAGATTTCCTTCCTGCTTGCCTTTGTCTCTTTACAGGACTCACACAGAGCCAGGACAATGCACCAGAAAAATGCAGCTTTGTTTTAGAGTAGCCCTTTGTATAGGAGAATTTCTCTAACTTTGCCTTGATTTGATGCATTTCTGATTGCCAGCAATCACCAAGAGGAGAGCTCTCCCACAGCAGCCTGGATGTCACGCAGATAAACAAGTCTCAGACAGAAAAGGCATGTATTGTGCTTTTTTCATCCCACACAACCCACCAAGGCAACGCACTGGCTGTGCCAGGAGATCAGTCACACACTCTGTTCTGCACAGTGCTAGATAACAAGATTCACAGATGGTCTAATCTGAAGACTAGGGCAAAAGGGTGAAAGGGACGGGACAGGACAGGACAGAAAAGCTATGACCTTAGGATCCTCAGTCTGCTTCAGGTACTTTTCCCACATCTTTTACTGAGACAGATTTACCCTCATGGAAAGGAAAATTCAAAAGAAGAAAGGAAAAAGAGAAATTGTGCATGATATCCACAATTAATAGTGTTTGACTGCATGCATAGACTGTGCTACAGGATGTGGGAGATGCTACGCAAGAGAGACACTTTCCTCATGGGCACAGCAGATGCAGTCATCTCTCACTGACACTATCACATTACAGCACCAATATGTAAAGAACAGATTTAGTTTGGATAACCTGTCCCTTAATTATCTTTTCAAAATTACGTCTCTAGTTCATTAGTCACCTAGTTTCTCCCCTGCCAATAAAGAAACATAGGTGTGATCAACTGTCTGAAACTGCCTCTTTCTCAGCATTACTTGAAGGAAGGAGTGTACGTACTGATGTTTCAGAATGCTGATGTGACCTGAGATTGATATTGAAAACTGCCACTGAGTGTTGAAATGGAGTTCAAAGATGCATTGACTTTCTCCTACTTGCTCTGTGTCTGGTCTGTCACTCTAGACAGATGCTTGCTCCTGAATGAGTAGGCCATCAAAATGTCCCAAATATGTTTCCTTCTTCTAGTCAGTTACTGTACCATTAATAACCATTTTGCAATATTGAAAAAGGCCAGACTTTAAACTCTTAATTCTTACAAACAAATAACTACTCATACAAAAGTTGCACTGATATTGGACAGATTAGACTCACCAAGGGGAGTTATAAGTGTATTGACAATCTGACTGGGTAAAAATTCATTTATTCCAGTAATCTAAGTCCTGTGGCCAGAAGCCAAGCACCATGCAAGAGCCAAGGAATGCTCCAAACCTGTAGACGACAGCATATGACTGGATTCCTGTACATTAGTGCCTGCACTGGCAAAAATTAAGCCCACAGAGTTTACAGGGTACAAAAGCCACATCACAAAACCATTATTAGAAATCCTAACAAAGGAACCCCATAGCTCAACTCCACGTACCAAGATCTTTTCCAAGAAGTTCAACAAACCAAACAGCCAGTGTCCAATTATCTTCAACCTGAATACAATAGAAAAGTAGAATTTCCATAGGTGCCTACATAGGCATACAGATCTGATGCACATTTTTAAAGGACAGAATAATATATGCTGCCACTTCAGCCAGGTTTAACTGGACAGACAGAAGTCATCTGTTTCCTGTGATTAGGGCACAATGGAGCTTTGTTATTTTCATTAAGATAAAATAAGATTAGCATCCCTGTAAAAATTAAACTGATAGTAACATATTTGTGTATTTCTAAATAGACTCATGAACAGTGAAATGTGTTTCTTTCCACAACTGACTTCTTACTGTCTGCTTTCATTTACTTGTCTATATAGATTCTTTTAGGACTATTCAAGCACCAATTGATGTAGGAGAGGCAAAATAACATGAAGTATCTTCTTTCTCTAATTTAGTGAAAGCTATTTTTCTTTTCTTTAAGGTGCAGGTTTATGGAGAATCTAATGGAGAAAGTTTTCTTTGTGAGAAAAGATAGAGTTTCCAAGACTGGAAACTGTTTTCTCTGTGCTAATGTTCCTATGGGATATAGTTGTTGCAGAAAGTCAGGCTCAAGTTGACACACTACCAGGTCCTCTGGTAGTTCGTGCCACAATGACAGAGCTCTGGGGATGAAAATCCATAGCATGACAACATCTGTTTTTTTGGCTGATATGGTGTTAGTGCTCACTGTGCTGCTGAGCGCAGATTGGTGTTTGCTTCTGATTTTAATCAAAGTAACAGCCTCATAATTCCAGGAAATTGCCAATACTCAGGGTATAAGATCATTACAGATGCATAGCCACATCTAACTAGTTCCCACTTCCCAGGAAAAAGAATACAGGGCATGTTAAACTGTTTTTTGGAAGAAGTCTTTGTGAGATACTGTTACAAAGAAAAAGCAAAAGTATTTACAAGTTTATAAAGAGTTTTTGACATACAACTTATTACATATAGTACCTATTTTTGTAATCATTTTCCAACCATCTTTTCCTAGATCTCAATCACACAGATTAAATATCAGATGAGAACCACCTTCAATTTCCACCTTTGCACAGCAAAATATCTAGCCTAAGATCATCACTTCTGAAAAGGGCCACTGGATATTGTCATGGTACAAAAAACAAAGAGCAAGCCCAAAATATGAAACCTGAAAAATATATATGTCCAGTCAATAGACCTTTTCTTCCTTTCCACACCGCTATCCCTCAGTTCCTCCCTGCTCCTTGCTCTCCTGTTACTTTGTTATATATATTTTTCATATCTAGTTAGCATTTTTACTATAAGCTTTCCAGACCAATATTTGATTTATTGTACATACATGCCCAAACTTATGCCTGAGTACTAGGCGAGTGTCATGAGAACAAGTACATTATAAAGTAAAAAAGCCAACATAAAGAAAAGCCAGTGCTGAGATCAATCAGCCTGAACTACTGCCTGAAGGTATTTAGAAAAATTTATTCCTCAGACACATTTTCACTGTGTGTCAATCCAAAGACATGCATAATACACGTGCTTAAAACAAGTACTCTTTTAATATGCTGGAAACACTGACTTAGCAAATTGAATAGTACATTCCAGTTTGAAACTTCATAGCAAATGCTATTTTATTAATCAAGAATTAATTAAACATTAATTTAAACACTCATTTAAAGCTACTCACACACTCACATGGAATGCAGCACCTTCAAACAATCATCACAGATTTCCAGGCTGCTGTCAGACAAAAAAAGGTGTAAATGGAAGACAGGCCAAAGCAAAATAATACTTTTTCTGTTAGTGTACAGGGTTTTGGTCAAATATGAAGAGCAAACTCATAGAATGTAAGCTATAAACGTCATGCCTCATTTTACGAATCTGATCATGACAATAATTGCACATCTTCTTATCACCTCGGAAAACACTCAACACACGGCCAATGCATTTTGATTGCCAGTCAGTATGGAGAAGATAAACTTCACATTTCATTTATCCTTATGGACATTTCCATTAGCTCCCAAGTATTTCACAGGTTTGTTAGCCTAACGTTTCAGAGCTGTGACTTAATGGAAAATGACAGGTTCTACACTCTGTGGAAAAATGTATGGGTAAACCTGCCTCAATAGATTTCCCATCTCTTTGGATCTTAAACCTTGTAAAATCAGTTTTGATTCTACAACACAGTGAATCAGAAAAAGATGCAGATCCTAAATGAGAATCTGCTCCTGGGCTTGACTTCCAAGGAAGACAGTGTGTCTGCTCTACTATTCTACTGGTTGTGCTGCTGTGCTAGGAATCCCTGCTTTGAAGGATAGGCTTTTTGAATTCAATAGCTCCTTCTGGTGGTCTGAAAGAAAATGCTTCATTACAGTCAGCTCACAGAACGCAGGATCAATGCACCGTTCTCTGAGTAAATCATATGTATCAGCAACAGCTAGAAGTTATGCCATGAGTAAAACAAACATTGAATTTATGATTCAAGAAATACGTCATGCCAAGTATATTCTCCATTAGTATCGTAAAGGAGACAAGGTTTCTAGGAAATCCTCCTTTCCTTCCATTCCACCACAATATTGCTGCAAATTTTCTTCTATATGGTAACCAAGGAAGCATTAAGAAAGGTGATTGAATGCAAAGCGGCAGAAGTCACAGTTCTGGGCTACTGGCTCAGCAAGTTTAAGAGAAATCCCTAATGAAGTATTTGGCAAGGTACATCTCAGAGCCAGTGATTCTGGTTTTGAACAATGACCAACTTTAAAGAGAGGGATTTGATCCAAACTGTGCTTGAGCAATAGGAATGTGCACGTGTTTAGGCTCAAGGACACCTTTGAGAGGGAAAAATGCATTGCAAAGTCTCTGATCAACAGACTTTGAGATGCTCAAGAATTTTTTATTATTTTCTTTTCCCCTTCAGAATGTCCAGTGTTAAGATAGATACTATCTTCTTCTAGGCACACCTCGTGAAGAGTAACAGCCAGAGAGCATTTGCAAGGAATGAGTTCTGTCCTAGGCAGTCTCAGTGACATTGCATCATTCCCCAGCTGTACAAACAAAACATTGTCTCGGGAGTTAAAAGCAACACTCCCAGCCTTGGGTTTAAACGATGCATTGTTCTTAATTAACAAAATTCGCTGGCAGGGTGCTACAACGTATTTTCTGTCTGATGGCCCTTTTAAGACTTATCTGGTGAGACATTCATGGTTGCTGTCAGAGAAGACCTTTCACATTCTACTCCAGCAAGTACTCTGGATAACTCCACTCAGGTAGACCCCTGTTGCCTTAGAGTCTGCTTAAGTGAAGCACCAAGCAGAGCTTCAAGTTAAATCATCATTATTCAAAAAGATAACCGAGTTACCATCTGCCCACTCTTTCACCAAATTTTATACTTGGCAAAATCCAAGATTTTACAAAAATAATAAGACAGGTGTTTAAATGAACTTAGAAACCATAACACATGCATTTCTAATACAATTTCATGTTAAATGTTTATAATCCAGATTTTATTCAAAGCCAACACAGTATAAACTAAAGTGAAACCAATCTATTTTTGCCCAAATATATAAATACATAGTAAAACCGGTACTAATGGCAAAAAGAAAACCCAAAGATCAGAACCTAAACAATAAAATCAATATTTCCAAACTATTTATCTTTCTAGACAACAGCCCTCATTAATGTCAGGGTGAATTTTAGAAAATGGCCTGATTGGTACCATCGCTGAGTTACCAAGGGAAACCCAATCTCACGCATTAAAAAGGGATTTTTTTTTTTCTTGATATTTGGTCTAGAGCCTACTCAGAATGCTGGGGGGAAATTGGAGTTGGTTGCTGATGCTCTAACACCAAGTGATTCAAACTCTTCTGAATGTTTCAGCATTAGCTGTTATTCAGTACAAAGGGCACTCCACATTATAGCATCAGCAGGGATGTTCCTGAACTGGGGCATTAGAAAGAAAAAGACAAAGAAGTCATCTCTGGGAGAGCCAGGGAATGGTTCTGTGCCAGGACATAACTTCTCCCTTCCTAAATGGCACATGTGAAGTTTGTACCCCTGGGACACTGGAAGACACATGAGGGAGGTTTTGAAGGAAAAATCTTGCAGGCAGAATGCCTTGTGGTAGTTAGGACTTACTTTGTGGACACTGAAGAACTGTGCTGCTCTAAGTGAGAGCCTTGTGAAAGTGGAAGAGTTAGAGGAAGGAAAAACTGTGTCAGGATTCCACGTAAATAACTGCAGAGCTTTTGCTGAGGGATGAGCATGTCAAACTAGATTCTCTGTTTTCTGCGCACATTTTCAATTGTCTCTTACCTAACTTTTAATTATAAATGTATGAAAGTAGCACATGAAGCCCTGGGGAACAATTAGGGAGCCATCCTTCTCCATTACAGACTGTTCATCCACAGAGCAAGAGAAATCTCTGTCTCCAGCAGCTTCCAGTAAATAAATACAAAATCAAAACCAAAACCAACCAGAATACCAAAGACCTGAGTCTGTAGTAACTGTAAGAACACAGAAACAGACACTGGAGTTCAAACCAAAGGTCCTCCTAGCCAGCCTTTAGATTTTTATGATAGACTTTGCTGGGTACTTTGGAAAAAGTAAAGATGTGGGCAAGTTTACCATAGTTTTTTCACACATTACTTGAGCTTTCAGCACTCTTTGCACAGGGATTTACAAAGCCAAATTGTCTTTGCATTTAGTAATATTGGATGGACCTTCTTCTGACTTTGTCTTCTCCATAAAGCCATTGACATTTGTGGGTGCTACAGTGTCTGTATAGTAACAAGTTCTATAACTGAATTATATAATTGAATAATTGAATTATGGGACTGTATAATAAAGTACTCAGCCTTGATTATTTTTTTGTCTGTACACCTGGTAAGTTCATTGGACAATAAATCACTTCTGTCTATTCCACCTCCACATGACATTTGTAACTCCATACATTACTGTCATACCCTCACTCTACTTATTCATTTCCAGCCTCAAAAGAAAAATGAGTTGAGTTCATTTTTCTCATAGAGACACTTTTCTATCCTAATGCACATCTAATGACCCAGAGGTCTGGAGCTAAAGGGCCATTCAGTAGGCCATTTAGCAGGCCATTTCTTCAGTAAGGTGAGAGGTTATTTGCTCTCTCCTGACTATCCCAAACTATCCCACCTCCAGGAGTTGTGGCCAAGCCTGAGGCCACTGCATTTTGCTCCCCACTGGGACACTCTATTTCTTTTAATCTGTCATTGAGAGATGTTTACTTGGTGTCACTGCCATAATCACTGCCTGATCAGGTAATCGCTGTCTGATCCATCAGATTATAGTTACCTCTCTATCACGAAAACTGACCATTTATTCATAACTGTTTGATTCCTTAATCAGTTATTTAACCACTTTGGTCCTTATAGAGCTTCTGGTAAGACAGGAAAATATCAAGTGACTTTTGAAAAGGTATGTTTTACTAATCAAATAGTTATTTTTCTTGCAGTCATTGACTCCAGTACCTATATTTAGCTATGTAAATAGATATATTTATGAAGTCTGATTTCCCACTATAAATCCACCACAGCACTTTTCTCCTATACTGAATTTACTTGTCTGTCCACCAAAGGCACACCAGAGTGCAGGGACAAAAAGTAAAATTCTGTTTAAGATCATCATACACAACCAGTCATCAAAACAAAAAATCAAATATGTATGACAATTCAAATGAGAGGGAACAAGCCATACATTGACTGGGAAGCTGTTAAAGTGAGCTCAGTAACAACATGCGTCACAAACTAGGGTTTCGTTCCTTTCCCTACTGCTGACCTGGTAGAGGAGCTAAAATAAGCCACTTTGCAACTTTGTGTTCCCCCCCATTTCTTTCTGAAACCTTTTTAGAGGTCAAGATTCCTTCTTGTACACAGCCTTTCTGCTGTGGTGCTGTGATGTTTAAATCAAGGCTATGAGCTTAAACAGACTGAGCAGAAAGTCTCCTGTTTGTGCCTATCCAAAAAAAGGTCCATGAGCTATGCTGTCATGTTGCTGAAGGAGAGAGACCCACTGGGAAAAAAGGATTAGGTGAGATGTAGATTTGTGCTTTTTGACAGAATGAGTTGCCTGTGGCCATAGAGGAAGTCTGTAGCAGCTATAGAGGGTAACCCAGACACCTTCCACCTCTCAACTCAGTTCCTTGCCTGTTATTCCTTTCCTCCACAGCACATGCAATAGGGAACCTGTGTGTCAAAACAGCTCTATTTGAAACCAGACATGTGGTGTAATGTCCTTAGAAGGGTAATAATGCAGCTGAATTAAGTAAATGACAGTATATATGTTAGAAAGATGACTGTGACCCTATGGAGAATTAATATGTCAAAACGCATTTATTTCATATCAGCTGAACTATAATCAACAGAAATTTTAACTCTTATTTGAACAAGTTATTTCTGTAACTTTGGAAAAGGTTTTTATCCTGCTTGTTCTAAGATCACTTTGTCTACTGTCAGTGGTAGAAAAGGGTCTCTGGAAAACCATTAAAAATTCTAAACTTCTTCAAAAAAGAAAGAAATAAAAAAAGTTTCATGTCATTTCCTAAAACCTGATAGCATTTTAAATGTATTATCAGGCACTGGCCCCTCAAATATGACTATGGTTTGTTCTAGCTCAAGGTCTAAGTCTGGGGTATACAATTGTTTATTACAAAAGTGTTAAAGTAGGCACTAGGCACAAGAAGCTTGTATAGAGAATTGCCAAAACTATGCAACTGAATGGCTTGGGATTGATAAGCAGATAGGCAATGGATTAATGATCAAGAAGTCTGCAGGCCATCAAAGAATTACCAGAAGTTTACACAAGATACATTTAGTGTGGCTTATCTCATCCATTAAAGTGTAAGTACAATAAAGGCAACAGACCAGAAAACATATTAGAGTTTGGGTGCATAGTTAGTACATGGATAAAAATGTTCCACTAAAAATATACAACAAACACATGTGATCAGGTAGATGATGACCTGCCTAAATATTTACAGAGAAGAAATCTGTCTCATGGTTGTCTAGATGTCCCCGGGAACAATTTGATCAGCAAAAGAAAGTTGCCTTTGCTACTTAGAGGCTGAATAAAAGAACCTGAGTGGTTGCATCAGTCCTCAAACTACTACAAATTTCGAGGTAGGGATGCAAGTATAAAAGATTCTGGTAGCAAGTTATTGCCCTTCCCTAGCGTCGATCCCATTTGCTGGAAATGCTGAAGAGCCTGGAGTAGCCTGAACTACCCCCAAAATGACAAAGACTGGGAATGAAAATCCAGTCATTATAGTTTCAACTTTACTGTCCTTGCCAGATAATTAATTTCTGGAAATGGAGAACTGAGGTGATTATCTGAAAGAGCTGCTGCGGCTTTTGGTCAAAGGTGTGCACAGTGTCCTCTGTGTTAGCAACAGGAAATGTGTAGATGTGATAGCATTTATTGCTGTGTAATAAGATAGTGACTGCTGTGGAAGAGTTCAGTGCCCATATATTCACATAAACAGAGCAACATGCAAACCATGTTAAATCTTATTTCTAATTTCCTACTCGTTTCTCAGCACAGTCAACCCCAAATTTCTTCCATCCTGCTTCACCTTTCTCATGCTGTTCTTTGCTAATGTACACTGGGCCATCTCTCCAGGCCTCATTTATACCCCCAGGTAATTTGTCTTATGTCTCAGCCTTCTTCCTGTTTTCTGTTTTTTCCAACTTCTCATTTTTCTTTCTGCACACATTTTTCAGCATCAGCATGATACTGGAAGGATCTCATCGTCACTTTTCTTATAAGCCAGAAAAACTCCTCTCTGCCAGCTCAATTCACTTTTTATCCTCATCAGAAACATTTCCTGTCTTGTGCCCCTTGCCATTCCTACAGTGGTTGCATAACTACTCTTATTAGGTACAAGAAGACAGGGTTTGACTTAAAGATGATGTCCTAAATACAGCTGCACCAAACGTGGATACATGTGCTGTTTTCATCCTCACTGTGCAGCTCAGCTGGCAATGACAGTCTCACAAGACAAAAACACAAATACACTCTCAGCATTAAAGATCCTCTGATACTCTCTGCTGTTACATCTGGTCTCACCAACTGTGCACAGCAGGCATCTCTAGATCATTCTCCTGTTCTGTGTAATTCCACATAGACCAGTACCTTTCCCAGCTCTTACTCCAGGGCACAAAATCTCACATGCACCACGGTTCTGATGAAGTAAAACCACATGCTGGTACTTAGACGTTTCAGGCAGGGCAAGACACAATAATGACAAAATTCATATGGCTCACAGTTTGGCCAAATTAGTTTTGGAAGACCTTACTTTGCAGTCTTACACAAAGAAAGTCACTGAGTTGGTGAAAGAATTCCTGTCACAGAACCTAACCCTGTGAAGACATTTCTGGTACAAGACAGTGAAACTATTTAGTACATCTGCTGGATGTGAGAGACATCCCCTTCTTCCCTCCACCAGTAGATGTTTTGTACTGTTGTTTCCCAGAGCTTGTTTAAGTCATCATTACAGACATATGATGTCTGTTGTTCTACTAACCACTGTGTTCTTTATCTTCATTACAAGAGGCAGGCGTAAGAAACAAATTTGGTAGAAATTTTCTCCTACAGAGACAGAGAGCAGAATACCCAAACCTGCCTTAGCCATTCCCTGTGTGATTCAAATCAGACTGATTTATCTTGTTCTTGGTTTTGTAATTCTTCAAAGACCATGGCAAGGATGTTGAGAGCATTTTGGCAGTCTGTAGCCTGCTCTGAATCAGGCCTGGAATTTCTCCTATTGTTGCCTACTATTGTAATTTTCCCAGAAATTCTCACATCTCTATTTCTTTGCAAAGGCAAACCAGCTGCACTACAGCTCTACACTCTGCCATCAGCTGGTAAGAATACCCTGTTTGTCTTTACGTCAATACACAGTTCTTGAAACCTCCTTGTCATGATAATAAAGCAATATATTCAAGACCAACAAGTCAGCCTTGAAAACTTGCAAGCAAGGCTGTGAGTTTGGCATGTCAACTGGTCTGTGAGAATGCTGAACTGCCTCAGCAAGAGCCAGCCCTGCAGCATCACAGCTCCTGCTGCTTCCACCTGCAGGACAGACAAAGAATCCTTCAGACACTCCTGTCACTGTAAAGACACTACATCCTCGGTTTCTCGAACCACACTGTATGACAGAAATACAAAGACCTCTGCTGACTGATTTCCGTCCCTGTTGAAGGCATTGAATACAGCACCACATCTCCCAATTCTTTCACTCTTCTATCAGACCACATTTTCCTTTCAAGTGAACTCCAAAAAATTATTGTTTCAAATGCAACACTCTGAACATATTTAATCTATTTAAAATATGAACTTTCATTAACTGAAGAGTTATTACTTGCTCAGGAAACATCCCCTACATCTCCATAGAAATATGTTTAGTTATAAACCTACAGCTTAGAAACCCTAGCTGCAGGATTTTGAGTTGGTTAGGTTGCCAATTTTTTTATGTGAGAATTTATTGATTCAAAAATCCTGTAATCTGAAAAAGCCTAAAAACACTTTGATTACCCCATAGCTTCCCAGTAATTTAGATTGCTGTGTACTGCTATAATTTTGCAGTGTGAGAAACATCATTTCAGTTTCTAACTGATCTGCATTGAATTAATTTTTAAAGTTGTTGAATTATGCTAACAAGATCACAATAATTAAAAGAGCTTCAGGGGCAAGTGGATAGAGCTGGGAGTTAGCTCTGCCATCCCTGTGAGAGGAAAGATTTGTGCTTCCTCTTGAGTTACTCTAACCTAGCAATACAAATCCTCAGAGCTCACATTAATGCAAGCCTGACTGACAGACATTCAGAGCAAACATCTCAGATTTCAGCAATTAGCATGTGCTCTAAAATTTCTGATTCTTTAGATTTGGTCTCTAATTTACATTTTGAAAAGGCTCTTAAGAATGAAGATACCAAGACTGAACAAATCCACTGCTCTTGAGACACATTCTGCATATCTGCAAGCTCAGTAAAAGTGTGTTTCTGTTAAAATCAATAGGATAAGTATCACATGGGAAAAAAATTATTCTTCTTACCAAGCTGGGAGTACTGAAGGCTTTCATGGCAAAACTCTGGAAGGAGACAAAAGAAACTAGTCAATGTACTGCAATAGGGACAGTGTATTAAATAATGCAGAAAGTTGCAGGCAGCACTTGCTAATCCCTGAAAATCTCTTCACGGCCTTAATAGCAGCTTTTTATATGGAAAACTGTATATTCAAGAGGTCTACATACAACTTAATCACAAAAAAAAAGAGAAAGCAGGGATATATTAGACATATCATCCCATCTGCTGCTAGTGACTGGTTTTTCTCTTTGTCAAAGATTGCTTTAGAAGACCCAAAAAATCAGATTATTTGTTACTTATGCTGAAAGATTGTTTCACATTTTAAGAACGTTTCCCTGAAGAATAGGAGGCTTGAAAATCAATGAGATACAACCTGTAAGCATTAGTGCCTGAATAGGTCCCATATTGGAATGCTGAAGCCAGCACAAAATGGATAAAACAATACTGCTGAGAGCAGTTACTGACATTTTTATCATGGATTAGACAAATGTCACACACTTGAAGTTTCAGCAATTACTCTCTAGTTTGCCTGGATCTAAGATACAATTTGTGTTAGGTCAGGTTATCAACAAACAAAGACAAATTTTCTAGGTAATATATAATAATGATATTGTCATTGTGCTAATTTAGGTCATTGATTCAACTATTTTTAACTATCCATTTATGCCGGATGACTTGGGGGTTTTTGGTGTTTCTTTGGAAAATGAACAAAAAATGAAAAAGGCCCATTTAAGTGGATTTTTACAAAACAATGACATTACTCTCTTACTTCCAACTCAAAAAGCCATCAAGAATTAAACTATATCTGAGTGAAAAGCATTTGATAGCGTGTAGCTGTTCACTACACTGACATTTGCTGTGCTGTATCTGATGATAAACTGCTGGCATTTATTATTAGACTAGATGAATGCATTAACAGGATAGCATTTTCCCCATTCTGAAAATCATCTAAAATATTTACTTTTATTTCTATCTTCTTCCTCCTCTTCTATGCAAGAAGTATACATTTTGACTTTCTGATTAAAACACCTTCAAAACTGCACTGGCATGCACGGCAACAGCAAGTTAAGGGGCTGATTTTGGTCTAAGCCCACTTTCCAGCACACCAAGTGGAGACAGCAGAGGAATAATGTCTGATAAGCACTGTGGATGAAGATGTCCAGGCTTGGGAAGGGGGCTGGAAAGCTTAGTTGTAGGAATGCAAGCTGCATCTCACTAGCTGCCCTGCAGACAGGGAGCCTTGTCCCATTTCATTCACTGGTACAGATGCTGCCACCAGACCAATAAACCCCGAGTTATGAAAAGCACCTCTCAAGCTTTATACTTGTGCTAAGTGAAGAACCACAGCAGGATTTTTATCTCCAGGCTTTAACTCAGCACTATGCAAATTAACACTGATTTTTATCCCACACAGTAAAAATTAAGAAAGTAACCTAAGAATATTGAATATGCCTTGGAGCTTTAACAAAGAAGGCATGAAAATCATCTGATACATCTAAATACAGCTTCTGCAGTTCAGGGGAAGTCTCATCGAGTACGGTATAGGATCTTAGCTAGTCTACCACTTTATTTTTGCAGTTTCAATAATTTTGACATTAACACTGTTTCTTTACCATTAAAGACTAGACAAAGGCTACACAAGGTTTACAATTATAAATACAGAAAATCTCAATCAGAAATTATAATTTCACTGTAATTACTGAATCTTCTTTAGGTTAAAGCTATCACATCGAACACTGAATTAAAACTGATGAACAGTTTTTATTCTTTTTTGTCACTATAGTTAATTTCTAGTAAAGGCACAATAGCAGAGCTGTTCTTCACCCCCTGTCTATGGTTCTCTGCCTGTGACCCAGCAGCCCAGCTTATCTGTACCAGTCACAGGCAGACTGGACTGGTACAGACACCAATAAACAATGGAACCGGCAAAGCCAAGGGAAAGCAGAAGAAGGAAGAGAGAAAGCAATGATTGGTTTTTGTTAAGCCACTCATGAGTTTGAATAATTAAAGCTAATTCACCACAAGTCAGACTTGATGTTCTCTGCAGTGCAACCTCCCAGCTGCCATATGAGGCCTACATACAAGCTACTTTCTCGTGTTTAATAAAAAATACAGTTACTGAAACTAGACTCGGAGAGCAAAAGTGTGGTCTCAGTAATTTCAGTTGGCATACACCATTTTTTTTAACCAATGATGCTTTATATTTGTAATGAAATCTTGTCGTCTGCAATGGTCCAAGGATATAAATAAGATTGTGTATAAATGCAACTCTGATTGACAAACCTGAAAAAACATAGGAACTCCCAGCACATAAATCCTTTTTCATCTCTAAATCTCCAAGCAAAAGCAAGACCATGAATCATTGCACTGACTTTAGTGTAATTGAATTGGTAGTTTTCAAGGAAAAGGACAATTGGTAGCAAGGCAACCGAAGAGAACATTATCAGAAACATAGTGATGATATTTTATGCTCTGTGGGAACAGAAATCAGTAATTACTGCTTATAGAACAGTGAGCTCTTAATAGAGGATACTGAATGGAGGAAACAAAACCAATTAATTTTTCTACTGAGTCCATGAGTTTTATTATACACTAAAGTTGTGAATTTTAGTTCCCCTGCTAATTTCTCAAGGCATTTTTCATACCTCATTTAAATTTGAGAGATCAAACTGTGTGATAGTGATAAAATTAATTCACTATGTGAATTAATTCTGCTGCTTATTTCTTGTTTCACTTGATTTCTACAGTCTTCATCTTGCACTCTGGATAAGGTATATCATCGCGTCCTGGGATACATCCGGGGCTGGGAAGAGAGCTGATGGGAAGCTCTGTTGCAAGGTACAGTCTTCTTCCAAGGGAATGTTGGCTAACAGTCAGATGGGATATCAGCCTGTACATAGTATTATCTAATGAGCCCAGGTTCAGATCTCTTATTGCAGTGAGGAGGTAATTTTTTTTAATACACATCATACCTAATAACCTACCAATGAGCTGAAAGAATTAGAGTTGCCATAGCAGTACTACTCTACTTCCACAGTAATGATGATGATGATCTGACAGGCACTAGAACCAAGCAAGCATACACTTGTTTTATTAGCCTTTAAAGAAGTTGAATTTAACACTCTTGTGAACTTTTCTGATATGAAAAGTACTTTGTTCACAAGAAGGGAGATACAAAAGTGCTAAGAAGTTTAAAGAATTCCATTTAAAATTTACCAACTTATATTTGTCTGTGGTGTACAAGGTGCATGGGCTGTGGAAAGGGCACCACCACCCTTCTTAGTACATTCTTTTTTATAAAATCAAAATTCCTAGAGGCAAGTGATTGTGACACTCCACATTATGCCCTACGTTTTTCTTCACTGACAACAGGTGTGGTGTGTCTAGGTAATGCTGCATGCTCCCATTCCTGCAACGGATTTTAATTTTGCAAGCATGATCTGTTTTGCCATGTTCCAGAGCAGGCAGAGAAAGGGCAGCAACAAATGAACTCTGGTCACATCCATTCACATCAAACTGCTGGCATGACCTTGATTGACCCTGATGGGCTCTGCATGTAAGAGAACAATTATGTAACAAGCTGAACAGGCAGTCCATCACCTGTATGTGTTAAATAAATCACCAAGTGCTTCGCAGCGCCAGGTGTATTTTCCAAGTTAACATATAGCTAGATCCAGCTTTTTTAGAAGACAAGCAGTTTTCCTGAATGTCCTATGACACAGCATGCCCAGCGCCTCCCTGGAGAAGGATGAGGAATGTGCTGCCTTTTCCCCAAGCCTCCCAGCATGGAGATCTGTCAGGTCCCTTCCGGAGGTCAAGCTAAGGAGGATGCAGCTCTGGCTCCCAAGGAGTGGGGTCACCCAGCAGCTGGGCCCCTGTTCCCACTCCTATCACCCTGACCCTGTGTGCCAGTGGTGTGCTGGCTCTGGAGTGGAGCTCAAGACCCCTCTGCTCATCCCTGTGCCTGTGGAAAGCAAGACATTGAGCAGAAAATATGCCAAAGTACTTTGTATAAAGTTTTTAGAAACCAAAAGCTTTGAATACAGTATGATAAGCTACACTAATTTACAATTGGTAGAACAAAATTAGATATCTTAAGCCCATTATTGTATGCCAATTCTGCATTTCAAATTAGCCAGGATGCTAGAGACTGGATTAGAAACCTCTAGTGCTGGAGCACACCTCTGTGGGGTATGCAATATAGCAGCTGTAGGTGATACAAAACCTCCACTCAGGGCAACACCTGCAAATTATACAAAAACTAAGTGGAGGAAAAACCCATTAATGCAATCCAGAAGTGCGTGCAGGATCTAGCACCACTCAGTGGGGCCCACAGCACTGAAAATTCTCCTGGGACAGCATGGAAGCAAACAAAATGTGTTTAACTGCTCAGGTATAAACTTGATGGTTTGGAGATTATTAGTGCATGTTTCTTTGTTTTCTTTCACAAGAGAGTAATAGCATCTTATCAGCACACATTACTCTGTGTTTGGTGTTTAAAACCCTTGAGGCAATGACAATCAGATTTTAGTCAGATAAGAATGAACATTATTTCTCTGAATTTCCTTATTTTTTGTCACCTTAAAATATTTACAAAAGGATTTTTTATTACTTATAAATATGTTTCTATCTCTGTAATAAACTGATAAAATATCTTTCAATTACTTGTTATTGAAACTTCAGCAGTAGTACAAAAAGTACAAAAGTACAACTTTTTTGCCTGACATTTTGAGACAGATTTGAAAGGCAGAAACCACAGCTGAACACACAATCTGAAAATTGTTTATGATCTGCCCCAAAAGTTTAAATCTTCCTATCTATATAAACAGTTGAGAGCAAAGGAGCCATCTCAAGGAAAATGAAAATAATAATTCATTTTTCAAGTATTTATGGGGGAAAAAAATCTTCCATTTGTATCTAGTTAGTGTACTGTGTAGTCACTGCCCGTGATATACCAGGATAATTCAAAGAAAATTTTCCCAATTTTATTCGCAAAAAAAATTCTCCAGTGCAGTTGTTTTTGTCCACTTGGCAATTTCTAAATCACTTTTATGTCATGCATGAAAGTGCAAGAAAGAAAGACATGCAATGTTAGACTCTAAGACAGTGAGTGAAAACATCACCTGACTTACACTCTCTCTGCAATCAGAAGAAAAAAAACCACCCTTAAGTTTGTCCTCCTGCTTTGAAATTCAGGAAAGACATCAACCCCACAAATGCCAAGATATGTAATAGTTACACAGAAGAACTTCTCATGGCACCTGAAGGGAAATGGAAACTCAAGTTTTCATTGCCTTATCAAATAATTAATGCAAAATATATTTTCCAGCCAAATGAAAAGAGGTAGAAGGCAGCAAATACTCATGATTATTCTCTGGATTTTCAGAAATCAGTAGCAAAACTTCATTTGATTCAAGTACTCATGATTTCACTAGGAAGGAAAGCAATATAGAGTAGGAAGACGAGCTTCCACTTTCTGAATTTTTGCTAGATAATTAGTTAAGCTTCAAAAATTTTCAATACAGGTCATAATTGCTTCAAAGTGCTACACTCATGTGATCAGTGTCTTTGCAGACAGTGTTGCATCACAGGGAATAGCCAACATTATTATGTGGCATAGTTTGGATCAAATTAATAGCTCTGAGAGTTCAGGTTAAGAGAGATTAGATTTCCAAATTGTCTAAATCAGGGGCCTAGAAATGCCTCTTTTTATCTTAGCCTTTTGTAAAACAAAATAATGACCCATAAAATTATTTTTGCTCATAGAGGGCTGCACACTTGCCAGGAC
The DNA here is from genome assembly GCF_048771995.1 of Taeniopygia guttata. Classification (NCBI taxonomy): domain Eukaryota; kingdom Metazoa; phylum Chordata; class Aves; order Passeriformes; family Estrildidae; genus Taeniopygia; species Taeniopygia guttata. The sequence goes on along the minus strand of NC_133024.1, from coordinate 68,875,864 downwards.
TGCTTGGAGTTAAGCTTCCTCTGACCAACACTGCTCTGAGACATTTCAATTCAAGTAGCAAAGGCCAGAGGAGTTCTCACATGAGCATCCTTTACCCACAGAAGTTCCCTCCACTTGGCTGCATCCACTGCAGTGGCACAAACAACACTTTTTACTGCAGGCAAGAGCAATGAACCTGTCAGCTAGAAATGATGTCTTATACTGACTGTCCTGGGAGGCTGTTTCCAGGGCTTCAGTGTTTGCCAGCTGGTCAGCTGCTAAGGCAGGGAGCTCCCACACAGGAGGCCTGTCTTCAGCTGAAATTTTTGGTGGGAAGTCTTAATCAAAATGGTTCATCTTTTTGTTTTTCAAACTGAGACCATGGAAAATGTTAGAGTCTTCTCAAAAGTTCTCGTTAAGAATCTCTAGTAGCTCTTTTTTTGGGACACAGATTTGAAATTTGAGGTTGGTGGATTGTCTGGCCCCAGGCATAGGCTTTTGTGATTGTACAGAAGTGAGGAGACCCTCTCCTGCATTCTTACAACTAATTTTTATTGGGAAAAGCTGGATTTGAGCACCAAGGAGTTACAGGAACAGAATAAAATAACTGGGTGAAGATGGCAGATGGAGTCAAATACCCAAAGAATCAAAAGACCTATTTGCCCAGAATGGAAAGACTTGAGAAGAGGGAAAAAAAAAAAAAAAAAAAGGAGAAAGGCCCAAGGTGAAAATCTCTGTAATATGCAGAAAGCTCCAAACTATAGGACTTGGAGCTGATAGCAGATTTCCCTACCAGTAGTACAACAATTTTAGACATTAATAAGCATCCCATGTTTTAAAAGCTGTTAAACAAGAGGCAGCAACATTCTACCAGTATAATTTACTCCACAAACTCTGCATATGGAGGTCTGTGCACATGTTTTCAAAATCAAAGTTTAAATGACAAAGATAATACAATAGAATTTCACCACACCTCTGAATGATAAACTAACAGAAAAAATAAAAAAAAAGGAAAAACTACATCAATGCACCCCCCTATGGATGTGCGAGTTCCTGTCTTAAAAAGCAGGAATATTGCAAAGAGATAATTTTTTAAAGTTGAGAAATGAGGAATCAAATAGCATATAGCATGCAACCTTGTTCTGGCACAGCAGTCTCCTGAGGTGTATTGCTGACAGAGAGGAAGGGAAGCCCAAGCCCAGCATCTGAATTGAGCCCTTTCTACCACACTAACAGGACTGACACAACTCCTCAGTCTTCTTTCCCTGAACTGAAGACTTTTATATGTGTATTTTACCACTGCAACTAGGGAACCTTCTGTAAGGCTTTTTTTCTTTCTTTTCTTACTATGTGTTTAAGTCTATTAGTTCAAATTTAAGGTGTCATTGAAATTCCCAAAGCCATTTCCTCTCAGATATTATCAATTCCTGATTGCCCTTTGAGGTACCTCATTTTCCTAGCAGCCTACAATTTGATAAAATTGATAAAATCACCATGTCACTGGCACATCTGCTGACAAATATATACCATATGCTTCTATTTCTCTACAAGCAAAACAGTTACCTGAGTTTAAGCTGTGAAGTTACATAGTGTAGTATAATTTCATGAGTGTTTTGCATCAGGAAAATGTTGTTTATAACTGCTTTTCTTACACAATCTACTAATTATCCTAATAGCTCTGTTTCTATCAGTAAATTAAGTCCAGTGAAAACATACAGTACATGCATGACTAGAGAGCTCTTAATTAATTTTCAGATAATTAAACCCCTTTCAGCTGATGATTAACCCAATTTTGGGATTCATATGGACAGCGTAACAAAATATGCCAGAAGGTAACAAAAACATTATGAATATTCATTCTTAAATTGTTCATCACCAATCACTACAGAGGCCAGGAGACATCCCACATTGTCACTCTTGCACGGGGACTTGTATTATCAAGCTTGATGAAAAGATACCTTTTAGACAATACTTAAAACCCAGCCTTTTATAGAGGAAAAGCAATTTTGTTATTATTCATACCAGTTTCTAGTTTCTTATACTGAAGCTTTTCTTATCTTAAATGTGTACTTTTTTCTACATTTATTAAATCTAATTCAATTCTGATGCCATCCCCCACCCAATCAGCACAGTGTAATTAGTGAATATAATTTTGATATGTATACATTGTAACAGATGGTACACTCAGGATCTCTACTTTGAACTAGCAGAAGCTATTTAATTAAAGTGTGATTTCACTCAAAACAACCCCGCCCTAGCATAATAAATCTTATTCTTGAATGGGAAGTTGATGAATGGGACACATATACGTCACCAATAGTATTTCAACATCTTTACAGCAATTGTTTGAAAATCTTATATCTGAAGTAAACTAAAACTGAATATTTCACCAAGATATACATCTTCTCCATAAGATAAGAAAAACATTAAAATAGATTCAGTTCTCTTCAGGATCCACAATACAGGCTAATGAAATTCAGTCCATTAATAGGGTCACTCATGCAAGCAACCTCCTTTCCTGTAGCCTCCGTGTCTACTCAAAGAACAGTTCTGTTATCCTTGAATAAAGCACATAAATAGAGTAGAGAAAATATGAGAATAAGACTGATGAAGTCAGGTTTCAGTTGCTTCTGAAATAATGTTTACAATTCTCACCATGTCTTTTTTATATTTATGTTTTTAATTAACAGCACTGAAACAAACAAGCATTAAAATCATTGAAGTTCTCATGCAGCTCTCCACCTAAGGAGGGATACATTTCCTGATCTGATAGACTGAAATCATCACCCTAGACCTAAACTAATTTCAAATTAGCGAGGAAGTTATTGCTGTTACCAGGGAAAAACAATGAGGCACATGCTCTCTACAGCACAACAAAGTTACTGTAAGAGGCAGCAAAAACTCAAGTGCAGACCTTGCAGTTCTACTGGAGCAAGGTATACCAAGATTCTCCCCCAAAAATAGAGCAGTTCGGTTAATTAGATAATAGGAACTCAGCTAATGTATGATAGGTATTGCTTTTCACAAGAAGCCTTGTCTAAGTCAATACCAGGTCGCTAAGAAGCTGGATGTACAAGATTTCTTTGGCCAGAAATAATGTATTTGACATATGAGATCTTCCTAGGGATGCCCATGTGATTTTAACTTCCCTAACTTCTCTAAATGAAAGGGAAAAAAACCATGCCAAAAACCACTCTCAAAAGGAACTCCAGGCTATTATTAGCGCACCATGTTTAATTGCTGTCTAAACAATATTTCAGCAACTGTTGAGTAGCAGCATACAACCAACTGTAGTTTGTCAATTACAGTGACATGGTTATCCAAGAGTTAATCAGCTATCCTTATGCTATGCTGCTCTTTTCCACAGAGGAGTGCTCCTTCCCAGCACATTGCCAGGAATGTGGGAAAGCTCCTGCTTTGTTTCCATCAAACTCTCTTCTTCTGGCACATGGAGGACAGTTCCAGCATTTCTAATTTGAGCATTGAATTGTCTTCACCTTATTTGAACCTGATTTTATTTTTGTTTCAATATTTTTTTCACTGCTCTCTTCTTCTGAGGATCAATTTGACTAGGAAGATCCATATGCCCATATGCCAGAGTTTAACAGCTAAATGGAGTGAGAAAATCTTCAATTAGCTGAAAGTGATTTCAGCTGGGCAGGCTGAGAAATGTCCACTGACTGAAAAGCTGCAAAAGCTAATGGATGAGCCATTACATTTTCTAATTTTTAAATTTGAGCTGAACATCAAATATTTTGTACCATTAATTAAAACAAAAGCAAGAAACCAAACCAACCAGAAAACAAAAACCAGCTAAACCAAGAGTAATAAAGTCAATTACTCAAATATTGAAATTATTTTGGATAATAGATGCCCCAGTCTTGTAAAGACAGTGGAAATGAATCACTGCCCTAAATGAAACAAACTGTCCAATTTCCAACATCAAATAACTGCTTGCACTTTGGGTGTATTTAAAGAAATACTCTTATTCTCAGTGATCACTTACATGCAGTTTCACAAGCAGCCTTTTCAAACTTACCTTGGCATTAATAGAAAAATGACAAAGAACAGAGAAGGGAATTTTAAATACATTTAGAGGAACAATTAACTAATAGCCTTTTCCAAAACACAAATAATCCTCTTCAGTATGGTTTATCATTATTTCTAGTGCAGTAGTGCTTAGAGATTTACTCATGGCACAGATTCCCTTTGTGTTAGACGCTGTGCAGTAACAAAAAGACAGTCCTTGCCTTGAAGAACTTACAGGCAAGCATGTGGTTATTTGCTAGACAATTCATTTTAGACAATAACTGCCTCATTTGTTCCAACCCTGATCATCTCTCATCTTTCTTAATGGAATCAAGGTATTGCCATCATGGTTGCTGGGTACAGAGTATGGATTTATATGTGACCATATGCACAGTTATAATGAGAGGGCTGCAGTTGTTGAATTCCTCATTTAGAAAGTATATTAATTCTTTGTCTTTGATATACTTAGCAGTAACTGCTTTTCTCTGAAAATATTTCACAGACAAAGCTAATTCAGCTTCTATGCATTAAGCCATCTGATTTATGTGGGAATGGGAGAGAAAAGAAAGCAGGTCAGTTGTCAGAAAATAGAAGTTAAATAAAACTCAGTTTAAGTAGAATGTCAAAGTATAAGTTAATTGAGACAAAAGTAAATTAAAATCATTATCTACTGTCACTTCTGAAATATTATGGCTTATCATTTATGCACACCATACCCATGCAAGAGCACCCTTAATCCCTGCCTGCAATAGCTGCACATTGTAATTTTTATTATTGCCTCAGGGGTTTGCTAAAACTCATCCTTGGCAAAGCAGCAGAATTTCAACAAAATAACATCTAATCACATTTCTTAACCTCAGTCAAAGATTAATTTGTCCTCTTCTGTTTATCATTGCAGAAGATACAAATTTAATTTCTTAATTGTGCTTTCTTTTGTTCTCTCTACTGATTCCAGAAGCAAATGACATTCTTTTCTTAAAAAGATTTGAAAAACCTTTGTTTCCATTATAGTCAAGATAAATTGTTCAGTCGGTTTCACAGAAGTCAGAATTTTCTCACCAGCTTCAAAATATGACCAATTTGTGGTTAATTCTTTAAATTTCTCTAAATCAATTTATTCTTTTTTTTTCTCTTTTCTCTAAATTATTTACAATCAAAAATGAGTTGTGTTTCAACCAATCTTAAATACAGAGAGGACATTTTTCACAAGCTGATGTCATCTCAGGACATTTTTACTTCGCCAAGGAAATTTTCCCTTTTGTCATTACAGAAAATACTACTCACCATTGCCCATCTTCTGCTTGTCTCTATTCTTCATCAAATCATGCACTCAAATGGGAGTTCTGGCACTCTCCTGAGTAATCCTTCACCTCTTGTCCTTAAAATTCTCTACTTTTGCATTTAGCTGTGTAGGAGAAGAAGGTCACAGTAACTTAGGTTTTATGTGATATCAGTTTAAAAAACAAAGAAAAGAAAAGCAAAACACGCAACAGTCTAGACTGCTAGACTAAGTCAGTTTCTGTAAGAAAAAAAATCTGCTCTTTTATTGGCTTTGCAAAGGAATTAGCATGCAATTGAACGTCATCATCTTTGCCAGGCAAATAGCTGTAGAAATATATTAAACACTCCTAAGTCTCTTCAATCCCATTTAGCCTCCACCTGTCTCTCAAACTGAGCATCCCATTCAGGCAGAAGCAGAAATACCGTACTGAGTACAGAGAGAATACAAATCCGTGTATTTCAAACACACAACTTTTTGTCTGGCTGTTCTCACACTTTGCATGAAAAGTACAAAGAGAGTCAAGAGATGGCAAAACACCAGTGAAATACAACTGTATTTAGTTTAAGAAATAAGTGGTATTCACATGTTCTCCACAAGTTGTCTTGCATTTGTAGCCTCAACCATATGGACAAAGTCGAGGTTGATTGGTTATGAATACAAGTAATTGCATGTATATTTCACTGTATATACGTATATATGCTGCTGCATGCCAGACAACTTTAAGAGCAGAAAAACACAATATTCAGCTCCCAGTGCAGAGTTGATCTTCTTTTGAATCAGAAGTGGGTTTTGAATTTGTCACTCATAGATATATTCTCAAACATATATGATGCATTTGCTGCCTGTACAAGAAATATTTTACCTGAACAACAGAAGTCAGAATAATAGCAGTGGGACTGTTCATAAAATAGCTCATTATTTTACAGAACTTTTACCCTGCAACCATGCCATCTTTCTCACTTATTTTCATACAGCAAAATATATCTGAACGCCTAGCTGCTAGAAAGTTCTTCCCGAAACCTGTAATTCAGAATCATTTAAAGTCATGGAAATCAACACTGCAGGAAGCAGCCAAAGACCATGGTTTTCCTCCTGTTCCCTGGGCTTTGCAGACAGACCCAACCATGCTGCCAAGGCACCATTTCCAGGCCCAGACTCAGTAGGACAATGGGGTGCCAGGCATTCCCCTTCCCCCCACTGACAAACAGCACTATTTTTCCAGTGTTGAAAGCAATAGCTGTAATTAATGGAGAGCCCCATCACCAGCACTCCTTCTGCCTTTGTTTTTTGCCTAACCAATAGATGGTACACCTCCAACAACCGCCCACTTTAAAAAATCCATTCTTTCACAAAGTAAATGTGATATAAAATAAAAACTACTTGCCAAACACCAACAAAAACTGCTTCTCTTTGTGGCCAATTGCTTCCTTTATGCTGGGGTTACATTAAGGTGACTGGGAACCTGTGGGCACCAACAGGCCCTGAGGGACCCCCACAGCCACTTCCCACCCACATTCCCAGGGCCACGCGTCCATTCCCCTCAGAGATGCCCAGTGCTCCAGCCAGGGCTGTGGGAGAGCTGCCAGGCCCCAGCAGGACACCCATGGCCACTTCCCACCCACCACATTCCCAGGGCCACAAGTCCCTTCCCCTCAGAGATGTGCGGTTCTCTGGCTCGCGCTGCAGAAGAGCTGCCAGGCCCTGCCACCCCGAGGAGCCCTGGCCCCCATCATGCCCCAAAGGTCTTCTGCAGTTATAACTTCCAGAAAATTATGACCCATATGCCTCAGAGTTGCAACTTTGCTGTGCTTTTAGAATTTTTCTTTCCATTATTTAATTCCTCAGAAGAGCCACCAGGCCCTGCCACCCCAAGGAGCCCTGGCCCCCATCACGCCCCAAAGGTCTTCTGCAGTTATAACTTTTAGAAAATTATGACCCATATGTCTCAGAGTTGCAACTTTGCTGTGCTTTTAGAATTTTTATTTCCATTATTTAATTCCTCCGTCAATTTGCTACTATGCTGTGCTCCTGACACCCAGTGATGGCTGTCGTGAGGTCTTGAAAATCAAAGTAGGGACTCCTACTTCTCAAAGGGAGGAAGGACTCCATGTTCCTCGAAGTCTGAAGCCAGAGAAGGCATCTCCTAGCAGTAACTATGGCTTTCCACAGAAACCACTACTCCAGCATGCACATCAATCATCCGAGCAAGGAACTCGCCGACATTTTTGCCTCATGATCGGGAGTTAAAGAAAGAAGCACCTCACTTGCACATACAAATCTGTATAAATAAAATCTATCACGAAATTTAAACATTCAGGACAATATCCGTGGCAGGAGCACCTATTCTTTCTTTCACTCTGAGACACCCAAGATCAATGAAGGACTATTTCTTGACACCTTTTTACCCACATTGTAAAAGTGATAGTTAATTTTAGTGTTACTTTGCATTTCCCTTTTATCCCTCAGATCACACTGCTTCCAATCAAAGAGAAGAGGTTGAAAGAAAACAAAATATCCTTGGCCAGTTATTTTTATGCCTAAAGTGTAGAGCATTTAGTTATTTTCAAAATTGTTTTACCATAATCAGATGGCTGCTTAGCAGTTTTCAAAATACAAGCATCTCAAAAAGTACAAAGTTTTTGGGGCTCGAACTATTTCAGGTATCAAGGTTTCTATGGTTTTTTGATAAAGAATTATATAAAATGAACTACATATATTTTCTGTCAGAGCAATGACCAGTCTTTACCCCATATTTTCTGTCAAAAAATCTTTAAATAGCCACGTTTCTCAGAAATACAGAGATTGTTATCATTACTGCTGGGTTTGGCACTTCTCTTCTTACTACAGCAATATTTATTAATAGTTTACATGTTATTTTTCCAAATTTTGTAACATCTCTCATGGGCATTAAATACTTTTGCTGCATTGACAGCATTGCACAAATTATATTTTGACTGTTATAGTCAATTTTTCATATATTACTGTAATAAAATTAAAATTTAAGCAGAACATCAAAATTTAAAACAACACTGGCAAGAACTTGTTCTACAGAAGTCTCATTAATAAGCAACAGAATACCATATCTTTGACAACTACAGGGGCTTGGGTTTTTTCTTTTTTTGCTTTTAAAAAAGACAACTCTACTTCATTATTTCTAAAAGCCTTTGTAGTGGCAAGTAATGAAAATTATATTGTTCCTTTGACTTGTCCTGCAGCTGGAGGTGTCTTTGATCATCTAAGTATCATGAATTCCCATGTCAATATTTTCCCTTTCCTATCCGTGATCCCAAAGTACAAACAGTTGCTATAGGGGAGTAAGAGTGACATTTTTTAAAGGAGCTCATTAGATATTGGTCCTTAAGGGCAGTTTCCTTCAAAAAAGAATGCAAAAAAAAAAAAATTAAATATCCGTGGCATGAGTTATAGTGAAACCACTTGTATAAAGGAAAGACAATCACTTTGTAAATTATAAGCCTCTCAGCAAATGGACTTTCTACATTCCCAGGAACAAGACAATGCTTAGGAACATACTGATTTTGTAAAAACTGAAGACTCCACTTCAGTTAGCACTAAAACTTCAGTATTCCATTCAAGCCAAAAGCATCTAATGCAAGACTGGAAAGCAATACCTCAGCTTAATGTCTCTGCTCCCTCTTCTCAAAATGGAAAAATATCCCTAGACAACACATGGTGGGATTCACCCAACCTGACTTTGGACTTCTAAACATTACTGCCTAAACCCAAGTTAGTCATGTAGAGCCATAGAATCCTTGAATCATAAAATAGCTCAGGTTGAAAAGGACCCATAAAGACCATCAAGTCCAATGCCCTGCTCCTTGCAGGACTGCCTGAAACGAACTCCTATCACTAAGGGTGTCATCCAGCCACTCCTGGGACCCTGACAGGATTGGTGCCATGCCATTCCCCTGGAGAGCCTGTTCCAGTGACTGACCACCCTTCCAGTAATGCCTCTGATAGTTAATGGAGAAAAACAGACAGAAGGTGAATCATCACACCTTCCATTTGTATTACTTAGTTTGCTCAACTTCCACACTTACATGGTTAACCACAGCTAACCATCTTTATCAACAAGACAGGCATCTGAAGCATTTAAAAAGAAAAACTCAAGAATGGAACTAGTCCTTTTTTTTTTCCACTGTAAGTACAGCAGCTCCCTTCTGAGCAGCTAAAGTTCGGAAAGATGACATTCATTCCTTATGTCCATCACCTGACTTTTACTCCATCACCTGACTTTTACTTTGGAATGTAATATGAGGATGTTTCATCTCAAACTTTCATAGCCTCAGTCCTCTTTAAAATGAAGGCTTCAGAACCCAGTCTCTTATGTGATGACAAACTGAAGGACCAGAGGATCTTAAATACTGAAGGAAAGAAATATGTATAAAAAGAAATATCTTTTATTTTATGTAATAAATAGGGATATGTATAATAAGGTGAAAAGCTTTGTGTGGGGTACCTAGTATCCCTTTCCTACTCTTTAAATTACTTGTTTCAGGAAAGAAACACCTCATTATTCATTGCATATGATGTTCTAAGCAATAGTCAAAAGCTGCAGGGATTATGGACAAGATCTGAAACTGCTGATTGGGAAGTGCTATAGCAGGCTATACCAGAATTGATGAAGAGCATCAGAGAAAGAGCTTTAGTATTCAAAAATATTCTTAGAAGTAGACTCCTCATTTTAAATATCTATTAAATTAAGAACAACTCACAGCTCCAGTAAGATGATGAATGTATAAAACCAAGTCGATGCTTAGAAAAAAATGAAAGGATTTTTGCAAATCAGTCACATTAATATTTATACTCACAAGAGACAGTAATTTTCCAATTACCATGTAGGTAGAACAGCAGTTCATATCGAATTTCAGAATGAAAATGCACACCATGCAATTTCTCTAGCTCCTCTTTCTATATGACTAATAGAAAACCAGGTGGAAAATTGCTCATTGAAGCTAATTAGCCTTTAGTTATCACCAGTTACATTTCCAGCTGTTCTATTTCATCCTAGACTCCTTAATTTATTCATCTGGCATATTCAGATCTGTTTCCTCCATATGCTATGCTCATAACAAGAAGGAAGAAATCCTGTTTCTAGGGAATTAGTCCCTCATCTGTCAGATTCCTAATTGCAACTTCATCAGCAACCGAGTGCCTGTAAGCATGCATTTGATAGGAAAAATTATTTATTGTTGTTTAGGGATATATAGTTTGTAGAACTCATGAAAATGAATCTGTATCACTTGGGAAATCTAAGATATACATTCTTACTATTTCTTATACAATGAAGGTCAGATAAACTCTGATACACTCCAAAGCTGTAAAATTGAGTTCTTAAACAAAAGACTAAAAGCTCACTAGTCTGCACCATAAGCATATTAAGAGAATACTGCACACAGCTCTTTGCAGCAAAAGAAAAAATAAAGCTTGGAGTTTATTATTTTATATGGCATTTAATGATATACCCTCTCTTTAAAAAAAACAGAAGAGAAAATTAAGTAGTCCTCTTACATTACAAAATGTACACAAATAATATTAATTTTCTCAAATATAGAAATTATTTCAAGTTGCTTTGTGGATATTTTAACTTTATTGATCTCGAACATTGAAAATTTGAATAATTTTTTCCAAGCAATTAATTGCATAAGCCACTTAGGGTTTTTCTGTTTCTTAACTGGATACCAATTTAATCATCCATTTAAGTGCAAATTTAGAATAAAGGCTTATAAAACACTACTTATTTGCATGGTTAACTTGAACTTTCCATGAATGTTTGTGCAAAGAAAACTCCATGGCCAAGATGTCACACAAAAATGAACATAAGAACAGCACAATACAAGGAATCATATGTAAATTATATGAACACTACTGCATTTGTCAGTAGTTGCACCCACTGCCCCAAGGGAAACCCCCACACAGTCTTTCTTCCTTCATGCTGCATGCACAGCATGATTGCCAGAGACCCTGGCATTACTTTTTCACTTTTTACTGAAAGAAGAGTGAGGTCAGCCTCTTATACCACTTCATTCGCACAGTTCCTCCTGGGCAAACTGGCAAGAAACAGACTGGATGGGTGGTCTGCCAGCTGGGTAGGAAACTGGCTCCCAGAGCACTTGGAGAGCAGTGATCAATGTTTCTTACTTAGGCTGGCAGCCTGTCACACGTGGGATTGATCCCCCAGTGGTTGGTATAAGGCCACACACAGTGCTCAACATCTTGCTTGCAAACTCCTGCCCTGCAGCCTTAGCTCTGCTTTGTTGTTTTGAATGAATTACTAATATTTTTTTGCAAGTATTTAGAATTTTCATGTTGAAGGACTTAAATATATATCTGTAGATATACAGTATTATCAAACATATATTTTCCAATTCTAAACATGCAGTACTTAACTAACCTGTAAGTGATAATTACATTTCTAAAATAAGGTGCCTAAGTCTTTCTTCTCCCTTCTTAGCTGAGTGTACAGCACTTAACAGGTAGTCCAATTTTCAGTGTTGTTATTGTGCTAATAATCACAAGTGGCTTTCTGGGGTCTGCACCAGTCATACTGGGTGACATCTTGGTGCCTCTCCTGCCACCTAGAATAGTTACAAACTGCCTGCCACCTGGTTTGTGGGAACTTGGCATCCTCTTGGATTTTGTGTCCCCTGTGATGCCTGCCGCCTTTTCTCAGTATCATTGCTCTGCAAAGGGCGAAGAAGCTGCAACAAACTCACACAGCCAAGTCTCCAAAGAGTTCTAGAGGAGGACAGGTAGCTGCTCCACAAAGGCAGAGGAAGGGAAGTAACAGACCAACATCCACTCTTTATTCCAAAAGAAGTGTAAAGAAGTAATGAAGGTGAAAAGTCAGAATACAGACCAGTTTTGCCTTCTGTTGTATGAGACTTGCTCTTGGTCCACCTCAGAGGCTTTAGAAAAGAAATAAGAGGTGTATTTATAACTTCTGCCTCTGTGAGGAAGGTGGGGCAGAGATATTTTTTATTCCATTTGCCCTCATACCCTGTGAGAGTTAGAGCTGCAGGTGTCTCTCCGAAGCTAAGGAGAATGATGGAGAAGGATACTGTTACATTCCCAAAGGAAAGACATCTGCAGATGCCATAATACAAAACACATGACTTTGCCTAAATAGATGAAGTAATTACATTAAGGAAGAGCTGCAAAAGGTAGCCAGAATAAGAAAGGGCAGTTAGTTGAGGGCATCCACAAGCTTGATCCTAAATATTAGGGCATATCAAAATTGCTGGAAGTGAACTAGATCAAAATCTTCCAGTTCTACCCATAGATGGAGTAGATACATCAAAGGCAGCTATCCTTAAGTCCAGAATGGATAACTAAATGATTGAGTAACAAAGTACTAGTCAGTGATTTTTAGATGTGTCTGGTATGAGTAGCAGCCATATAAATCTAAGAAAAGATCATATGTATTTCATGTGAATATATTTAGAACTTATTCAGTTTCCTTTGAATCACCTCACACTAAAGAAATCACACTGCATTGACATATTAAAATATGGAGTAAAAAGAGTGTGTTGCAATGAGGAAAAAGGGACTGAAAAATAATTACCAGTATTACATGATACACATGAACAGAAAGCCAAATAATTGTGCCTGTGAAGCAGAGATGTCTCATAATGATATGTAGTCATACATTATAATCAAACCAATGTTAATATATTCCAAGGTAAAAGGATTATAGACATCTCATCCAAGAACTATGTCATTCAGATTTAGGAATCCTATTTACACCGGGCTTACAGAAATTAAAATTCATAACAAAAACTGTCAACATTTGCTTAATTAAAATTAAATATATGAGTCTGTATATGAACATTATAAAACTGAATAAAAGAAAATTAAATTCTTATGCTAACAGCAACTGACCTGATTGTTGTAGGTCAAATTCTGGTCCCACTGGCTAAATATCTTTTCTGTCATCTGTGCAGATACAGACATCAATGAAAATGTTAGTTAATGCTTATTTTCAAAAGAATGCTGAAGACTAAGAGATAAGCATATCACATTAAAAATATGCATTTTTCTTGAAAAATTATATACTAAATACGTAACATTAAAATATTGCATTATATTGAATAAAATGTATTCATTTTATAAGTGTATTTTAAATTGGCATATGTTTAATTTATGGCTTCTGTATTTAATAAAACAGGATATTAAACAATCAGATTCATAACAACTAAGCAGCTACCTAAAAGACAATAAAATTATTACTGTCCTGTTTAGGTACAACATTTTAACTGCCTTGCTTAATAGGTAGTTGGCTTGAGTAGAGAGGAAAAAACCAGAAGCCTCTAAAACTACAGTAAGATTATAAAATTCTTTGTATTCCTGAACATAAGCTTTCTGATACGATCTGAAATTCTCTTCCCTAAAAGTATAGATGCCAAAGAGTCTCTGTTGTTCAAAGAAAATCAGGGAGGTTTTCCACTACCTAAAATGTGCCAAAAGCTATTCTTTGGCTGAGCAGTAGTCCTGCCACCCCATCCAATGGTTAGAACTGTTCAGCTGGGAAATGGGTTCCAGGTGCTCCTGGCCATAAGGGACTGCTCTAAGCATGACCACTATGAAGAGCCAGAACTGTTTGTCTACTTGTACTTGCCACAATTACATGAGAAAATCTGATTTTTGCAAAGACATTATTCTATCATCATTTCTCTGTCTTCTGCAGTATTTCCAAATGTAAATTAATTTAGCACTACATAAACTAAATGTGCAGATTCACCCTGAACCTTTACATCAACTATAGTGCAAACTGTTTGATACGAAATCAATCATCAATACACAGAAGCCCCCTTCTCCACATCATACAGTCTGCAGAAAAATTAAAATGCGTTGGAAGTCCCAGTTCTGTCAAAGGACAATTTTTTCCTGAACTTGTTTGATTTTGAATTCTCTTTAATGCCAGGCTTAGGTGATGAGAGATTCATGGAAGTGATTTAGAACGAAATAAAATACAGCTTCTATTAAATGACAATTAGAATGATGCCCCTGTGACACCAGCTTACCAAAAATGCCAATGAGATAATATTCTCAGAAAATGGCAACAGAAAAGCTTTGTTTCAGAGAATTCCTGTGCTTGCTTTCAAGTTTCTTCTTAAAATAACTGTCTCTGGCATCCACCCCATGTTAATTAAGCATTTGTTATATCTGTAAGCTATCATGCTTTAATTCAGAAGGAAACTTTTACTTTCAAACCTCCTTGCAGATTTAGTTCCACCTCAGAAAGCTGTTTTAATCTAAAAAAAGATTATTTTGGATTTATTCTGGAAAACAAACATCTGAGCACCTTTGGCATTACAGTTCTTTTTTCAAAGAATTAATAACCAATAAGGAGTTGTTTTGTTGTGTGCCTGACAAATTTCTTGCAGTAATCTGCAAAAGCTTCTACTCTTTGGTTTACCTACATCTACTTACATTTAAAACTCAGTAATTGCTCATTAATCCTTTATTCAAAACCTTGGTACAAAGTGCAAGCATAGACTAGATACTTCTGTCAAAGTCACCTAAGAAACTTGCAAAAGCTTAAGTTAAACAGGTAAGTGTCAGGAGGGCAAAAGCCAGAGGTTCTCTCCAGACAGTGACAGATGAGAAAATTGTTTTCTGGTCACAGAATGTGCTAATGGCTTAAGAGAGTGCATAGCACCCCACTCCAAACCGACTTCCTCCCTGATTACTTCAACCCCAGTCCACCTGACTTAGGCACTTTGAGCCCCTGAGATCTGATAGTGAAGATCCTTCTTCAATCATTCATGGTGAGAATGGAACTCAGCAACCCTTCTCAGCCAGTGTTGAACAAATTTCTGTCCCTTCCTTTGCAGTGTGAGGGGTGCTACAGTGATATTACCCCCCTGCACCAATGCTGAATTCCTAAGGGTCAGTGTTGTACTGTGTGGTGGTGGAAGCCAAGGTAAATCCTTGAACCAAATCCAATGCTGCGTGACTACGACTTCTTTGCTTTTTGCCAAGTGCATGCTGGGGGCACACTAACTCTTCCATGATTTGCCTTTAGTTTAGTATTTTTAAATCTTTTGAAATCAGTGAGGAAATTCCTGCTCATTTCTGTAGCAGTAGAATTAGGACCTATAGGTTACCTAATAGGACACCTATAGGAAAAAGATGTGGTGAGTAATCAGACACGTTTCTCCAGGGGAAAACAGTTCTCACACGTATGTGCAGCTGTGACACCACGCTCCTGCATGAAAAGGTTAAAGTCAGTCCAGACAGTGCTTAATGTGATGTTTCTGTCTTGAAACGTCAATCAGGTATTTTTCAAGTAACTCAGACACAAGTATGCTGAAGAGAAAGATTTTAACTGAATCCATACTGTTACTAAGGAATTTGAATAGGTACAATGTACCAGGAATGTACAGACCTGCACATAATGAGATTTGAATATCATTGCTTATCTGCTGGATCATCTCATTTCAATCCTCTGTATCTGCTTTATCTTCTGCACTTTACCTGCACAGATCTATAGGTCTTAGGAACAGGGACCAGCTATAAACTGTCTTCCATGCAGTACCAGAGCACAAGAAGATACTAAGAGTTCAGTTTATTCTGAGGTCTTTAGAAGCCACAAAACAAATATGCAATCATGACATGGTTTATGAAATGAATGTAGAATATCAGTTTATTTAAAGAACAGGTGGATACTACTAATTATGTTAAAATCGGGTTATTTTAGCATGTTTTCAGTAGTGGGAAAAGGTTGATTTCATTGGGATTTGGTCTTGGTTAGCCAAATGCTGAACTGATTCTCTAGATTTGACATACCCTTTCCTTGTGTAGGAATAAATAATGACTATTTTTGATCACTGAAGCTCACACTAATTGTGCAGAGTGAAACTACCAGTTCTGGTCCATCTGGGGGAAAAAAGGGCTAAAACAGAATAGCATCAACCAAGGAAATAAAAATAATTAGCCTCTGAAATGGTTGCCCTCAAAGAAAAAAAGATTAAAAGACTGGAATAAAGAGAGTAGAACTGATATTAACAGTGGTGTTTAAGGGGGTAGAGATCTGGATTTATATCCAGTCCTTAACATGTCATTCAAAATCAAAGCAGAGTAGGAAACACTGGATAGTTTGGAAGAATGTGGGTATACAAGAGACACTTAAGAGGGCTGGCCTACACCCTTGACAGAGAGGTGACCTGCATCCTTTGCTCTTCTAGCAAATGTTTCAACATCTCACAGACTGCAGATTTACAACTTCTTAAATTACACTTAATTCCTTAAAATCCAGGTTTATGCTTTACTCTTTATAATAAATATCATAGCCTCAAAAATCCTTCTGATTTCAAAGTTGTTTTCTAAGATTGGGGAAATGAAGGCAAATTAGTTCCACTTCGTCAAGCTTGAGTTATTCTAAGGCAGTTTAGCAAGTCTCTTTAAAGAGAAGAAATACCCCAGTTTCACAGAGGAGCACGGCAGCTTTTCCCTGGGTCTTCTGGTGCTTAGGGACCTGCCTGCTCACTATTAATATCTACGCAGGACATCCAGTCTGTGCCAGAATAACCCCGGCCAAGAGAAGCCCTTCCCCCTCCTTTAGTGTTTAGTCCTTTAGAGTTTCCTCATTAGTACCCTGGAAAGGAGTCGGACGTTTTAAACCCAAGGTCAAAGGAAACGCTGTTAACTCAGAAAATCACTCGGCTGCTTCGGGGCATTTCCTCAGGCCGATCAAACCACGCAGCAGGAGGGCATCCCGGGGCCCTCCCTCTCTCCCTCCCGCTGCTGCCCCCTAGTAACCCCAGCAGCTCGCTGCTGGCCCCGGTGATGGGGAAGGTTTCTGGCTCTCGGCTGGCAGCGCTGCTGGAGGGTTTCCATGGCCACCCGCTGCTCCTAGCGGAGTCTTTGTGCTGCAGCACAGCGGCATGGGCAGGGCAGCCCCTCCCTGTGCTCCTGCCACCCACCGCCCTGTGATGGGCTCCCTCCCCACCTGTGCCCCATAACCTCTGTCTCTGCATGCACACGGGTACCGATTTCTCCACCTTCCTTTTTTTCCTTTCCACAGGTTTTTAAAACTTCTGCTTAAGAAAAGAAACCAAGATCTTCTCTTTCCCAGCATTTCCAGGCTGCAAGGCTGGTTCCTGAAGCAGCCACAAGGAGCTAAAAACTATTGCCCCCAAGGGAACAAACCAAACAACAAAAGACACCGTCTTTTTTTCTGAAGCAAACCCTTTGGAGTTTTGTGGACACTCCCCTGTGGACTGGTGGAATCCCAGCCACTGTCAGTGTGATGAGAGGAGGAGGACACAGATGCAGAGAGCATTGTGCCACTCCGAGCACCAACATCTCCAGACTGCAACTCCCAGCCTCTGCTTGAAGTGGACACACAGGAAGGGTGTTCCACAATGGGCAGCTGCCACACGCCTGTAATCAGGGGGACTCACTAAGAATTACTCAGAGGCAGGTTAAAAACCTGATCTTTCACTCTCTCCCTACTGCCAGGGCTGATATGAAATACACTGAAATGTAGAGCCAGGCTTCATCCCTATTAATCCCTTAGGGATGGGAAATCAGAGATAACTTTTGAATTTGAACCGGTGCCAACAGTCTTTTGAGGAGTCAATCTATCCCAAGCAAACTCATAGGAAGGGAAATTTTTTTCTGTCCTGCAAAGGGCCTACTTTAAAGGAGATTTCATTCTAGCTGTGCTTCACTTACAAAATTACAGTTTCCAGCGTAATACATTGTTTCAAAAATATATATGGTAAAAAAGCCATATTTATTTTGTATGTTTCCCTTTCATACAAAGGAGAACTAGCTCCATGTAATTTCTCCAGCTGGCAGTATTTTTTCAATACCACTTACTATTTAAGTTGTGTTGAGACCCACAAAAAATGACCAATTTATTCCAAATTTTGTCAAAACCTGATCCCTCATTTCTAAGTATATATAGCCCCAGACTTACAAACCACTCTTTCAGCATGAGAGATGTGTGCACATTAGCTTGCAGGTTCACAGCTCAATCTAGAAATCTGTTACTACAAGGTGCTGAGGTAATTTGTCTTGTTTAGCCTGGAGAAGATGAGACTAAGGGAAGACCTCATTGCACTTTACAGTTGCCTCAAAAGGGGAAGTGTCAGGATCCATCCCTGTACAGGCCACCAATTGGTGACATTGGTGCTTGGCACCAGTCAGCAGTGGATGGGAACTGACTGTCACCATTAGCTTATTATTTTACTGTAAAACTTTCATACCTTTTCTCTGTGAGTTTCCAGGGGCAGCTTCTCGCAGCACTGACTCCTCTTCTCTTCCTTCAGCACAGCTGGCTGGCTTCTTCCTCTCCCTAGCACAACTACCTGACCCACAGCACCACAGCCAACAAACCCCAACTCTCCCGTCCACCAGCTAACCCACTCGTTTATAACACCCATCCTTATTGGACACAGCTGTGCCCTATTAAGGGCAGGGCTTTTCCTATTCTTTGCTAATTTGTACAGCTGCAACTCCTCAGGGGTAAGATTGCCTTCGGCTCTATGTCTACTCTCCTACAATCCATCTTCCCACAGGGAAGCAGAGGGGCAGGTACTGATTTCTCCTCTCTGGTGACAGGACCCTAGGAAATGGCATGAAGCTGAGTCAGGGGAGGTTTAGGTTGGATATCAGGAAAGGTTCTTTGCTCAGAGGGTGGCTGGCCACGGGAACAGGCTACCCAGGGAAGTGAGCACAGCACCAGCCTGACAGAGTTTAAGGAGCATTTGGACACTGCTCTCAGGCACATGGTGTGACTTTTGGGGATGGTGCTGCTCAGGAGCTGAACTTCATTGATCCTTGTGAATCCCTTCCAACTCAGGATATCTTGTGATTCTATCAATGTGCTGAGATCCCAGGGTGTGGGACAGCAAACAGTGCCTTTCAAACACTGTTTAGGCTGGGGAGTCCCACTTTCATATGGCACTTCCTCCTTGCCACACTCAGAGGACCTGCAGATACTGCTGATCTTGGCAGCCCTTGGAAAATTTAGTGTCCAGAATCCTTCTGTAAGCTTTTTTGAGAACAATCTTTACCATGTTCAGATTTTGTACATTTGAAATACATACCTGGGCAGTTTTTATTTGGTGTAAGTGGCAAAGTTTTAGTAGCAGGAAAGCTACAGGGATGACCTCTGTGATAAGACACCAAAAGCTGTCCCCATGATGGACAGAACCAGTTGCATCAGGCCCCATTATGGACCCACTGCTGGCAAAAGCTGAGTCCATCAGCAACACTTTGATAATATATATAAGAAAAAGTAAAAAATGCTGCGTAGGAGCTATGAGAGAGAGGTATGAGAAAAATGTGAGAGAATCAAGCCTGTAAACACTTAGATCAGTGAAGAAGGAGGAGGTGCATCAGGCACCAAAGCAGATTCCCCTGCAGACTGTGGAGAAGACCATGGTGAAACAGGTTGTAACCCTGCAGCCCATGGAGGACCATGGTGATGAAGATACTCACACTGCAGTCCACAGAGAGCCCACGGTGCAGCAGGGTCTTGGCAGGACCTGTGGCTCCACAGTGGGACCCACGCTGGAGCAGCCCATTCCTGAAGGACTGTGCCCTTTGGAAAGGATCCATGCTAAAGCAGTCTTGAAGAGCTGCTTTTTCCAAAAGTGTTCCCATGCTGCTTCCCTATCATACAATGCCAACAGAATAATGAGCACTATATGCATAAATCTATCTGCACTGTAGCTTCTGAACTGTGAAAAAATGTGTGGGTGGAGTATGAGTGTGTTCCCAGAGGAAAACCTTTCTATACAATGCACTCAGTGTCATAGGGCAAGCCAAGCATCTTTAAAGCATCAAAAGTGCAAGATTTTTATTTCATTCTTAAGCGGGGGCACAAAAGCCTTTGCTATCTTCCCACTGCCATTTCCACACCTACACAAAGCCAGGAGCATAGGTCACTGTGATGGGCACTAACTCAGTATTGAGTTACTCTCTTCCGTTTCCAAACCTGCCTCTATGCATCAGACACTCCTTTTAGTCTCTCTGGGACAGAAACATATCAATTCTTATAAGAGGCTGGAATCTACAACTCCCTGGATCTATGTTGTGTTTAAACTGTCCCTTTGTAAAGTGGTCTTACATTTCCCATGAAATCTCCTCACTTTACTACTTCAGCAAACAAGCAAGATCTGTGAGCTCTCATCTGGTAGCCTTGCTCCACAAAGAAGTTGCAATCAAAGCTCTCTGAAAAAATTTCACAAGTTTAAGCTATTTATAACATTTCTCACTGTGATCTTAACAAGTAAAAAGAAGGAACATCTATAAACTTTTCCTGAAAGAAAGCACAGTGTGTCTCTGCAAGATGTTCTTGAAGATACCAGAACACAGCAACTTCCGACTGCAGCCTTGTGAAAAGACAAAGGTGAAGGTCATGGGCACCAGTCATTCAGATTAATAAACTCATAGGGATCATTGCATAGACTCATTCTGCATTTGCACAACACAGGCTTAAAGGGAACTGCTGACACCATATCCAGTTCTCAATTGTCACAGGAAACCATGACAGTGTGAGACTTTTTTATGAAGTTTATTCTTAGAACTTGTTTGGGGTTTTGCCCTTAAGACTTCTAGAAGAAGACTCCTCTAGAGTCAGACTGCTCTGGCAGATCCCCTTATAATTTCCTGCAGTTAATACTCTCCTAGATTTTTGCCAACATTATCCCTCAGTCAGATAGCTATCCTCTCTGCTGTCAGTTTTATAGAAAGCAATTATATCTTGCTGCAGTTCAAGAGGGAGCTGCTTCTCTGCCCTGCACCTTCTCCTGCTCCTCCTCCAGCAGTGAGTGCAAATTAGAGACCAAAAAAAAAAGTTGAGGCCACACCAATCATCCCATCTTCTTTCCTCTCACAGATTTATCACAAACAGTTGGCACATACAGTAGGCAGAAGCTTACTGTACACACAGACCTACCAGCTTCCCTGAGGGAATGACAGCCATGCTAAGGTCAGCTGAATATTGCCACACTGGGCAGATGTGGGCTAGCAAAATATGGAAAAAGGGCCAACAACTGACAGCTAAATGGTATGGAAAGTCACAGAGCTCAAGTCACTTTTCAGGCCCTGTTGAATTTGCTAATCCAGACAGGTCCTGGGATCGAGAGGAAGCCCATGCCATAAACTAATCATCTTTCTTGGGATGTGGTTCTTTATCAACAGAAATGTGTTCTTGTAAAAATTGCAAAGGGCACATTTCCTGCATCATGTCTATTCCATCTCTCACTACCTTTCCAGAGCAGTGGAGGCATTCACTGCGTACTGCTGATCATAGCAAAAGATCTCTTTGAACGAGGGAGAGAAGGCTCTGCTTGCAGATTGGAACGATGGATGGATGGATGGATGGATGGATGGATGGATGGATGGATGGATGGATGGATGGATGGATGGATGGATGGATGGATGGATGAATAGATGCAGTGTGGGACTGCAGCAGTGTGTGTCAGGCACCATCTACATAGAGAAACTACTCCTAAAAACTTTCTCCTAAGAGAATGCTGCAGCATCTGACTCCCTGCTCTTTGGCTTGAAAAACATGAGCCCATGACCAGGAATATTGATGGGTACATTCATTATTTTAAGTAATAGTGGAAGTTGCTACAACTCATGTCAGCAGGTTGATATTTTGTGCCTAACAGGTGAAAAATATGGTTTTAAATATTGTTAATTTTAAAAAATTATTTAATAAAAAGTTACATTTATGGTATTTGGGCATGCCTGGTGCTTTTTCTTTTATTACTTTTGCTTCTAAGACAATTTAGTGCTTATGAAAGAGAGAGGTTGACAACCAAAGAAAGATATTTATTCCCTTCATTTGCAGATCAGGTACATTGGGAGCATCTGGCTTTTGAAGATGACTATCCACTTTGAAGTTTGTCTTCTCTGTCAATGAGGCCAGCAGTTTTTCATTTCTGTCACTGAAAACCACAAGGTACTTTGAAGTGTTCTTCTTCTGACATTTTCAGCAGCACTTTAAATAGTCATACTATAAAACAATTTGAAAAAAATTTTTAAAAAACATTATTGTGATTCAGGTTGGATATTTATTTTATTTATTTTATTTTCTCTTTCAGAGTAAGGTCCATTAAAAACATAGTCTGAAAGATGGATGCCTGAAAAGCAGTTTTGAGTTTTACCCGTTGGAATGCAAATATTCCTTTAAATCTACGTAGGAGCCAAATAAATAAATTAATAATAACATCTACAACACTTAGCAAGGGAATAAAAGAAGCATGACCTAATATTAAAATTATAAGTAAATAGGACATATTACTATGTGTTTTTAAACATAACATATATTAATTGAGAGAATGGTGTTGTATGAGTGCATTGATCTAAATTAGAGAAAGCAGAGAGTCATATCTATGACTAAACCTGAGGTATCATGGCAGAAATTAATTTGACTACAGTACATCAGATTACTCCCACATATTCAAATTTAACAGGGATTTATTGAGGACAGGAAAACAGGTAGGTATTTATCTTGGCTTATGATATTTAGAAAATTGTCAAAATTCACATTCTCTAACTCAAAGGGAAAGACATTTGTCTAAGAAAAAATATTTCATGTAAGAGATGAGAGATTGAGAATACAAGAAATTCCATTTAAACATTCAAAACTTTCTTTTTCTAGTGTAGAGTAGCTAAACACTACAATTGGTTGCCCAGAGAAGTCCCCATTCTTGGAGATACTCAGAACCCTGGATAATGATGTATCTAACAGCATACACTCATATGAAATAGGTCTGGACCGCTTCTTTCTTGGCACATCTACCCAAGGAGTTGAGAACCGTGGCCCTACTTTGTGGGAAAATCCATATTGCAGGAGTAAATTAAAAGCATTGCATGGTGGACTATAGATAGATGGTATTTAGGCTATAGATTATAGGTAAGCCATAGACAGACAGTCTTTGTATCTTTAAAACAGCAAACCTCAGAGGCTGCTGCAGGCTGAGAGCAGTGCATGTCTGGCTACACGTGTGATCGCATTACCGTGTGCTCCATTTCAAAAGCTCTGACTGCTATTACCAGATCACATTTGCTTTGTGTTACAACTCACACACAAAAGCAGCCCAAGAATATTACAGGGTGTTGATCTGTCTGTGGAGGAGAAAAATGGGATGGCCAGTAATTCAAAGACATGAATAAAAACCGAAGGAGTAGTTCAGTGCATAGGTACCCAAATTTAACAGAATATCAGGGTCACTGAAATTCTCTAGATAAGATCAGAGCAGGAAATGAATGCAAGGCTTGTGCCTGTACAAAGAGGCCTTTCTTTGCAAAGATACAAGTATTACACAAAGTGAGTGGGCAAGGTTTGCCTCCCACATTTCTTTCATTACTCATACCTAACACCTGCTAGTTAACTAATACTCATTTTTCATACTGGGCTGCTCCAGTTCCACTGAACATTAATGTCAGTAAAACAGTCTTTCACTTCATGTTACCCTGCACAGATAAAAATGGTAGTGCTGCCAAAGTCATGCAACCTGAATTTAGAGGTACTTATCAAGTTTTGAAGGCTATACCCTGTTCTCAACCCCGATGGGAGAACAGTGCACTGGAAGCAAACAAACCTTCAAATAGGCAGAGTGGCAAATTTCCAGTTTTGGATCTAAGTAGAGCACCAGATTTCATTAGCATTACTCTTCCTCATGGAACAGTTATGATAAATGCAAAACCAGTTTTGTATCTTGCCTGGAAAACATACAGCACCTAAGCACACCTCAGCACTGAAATGACCCTTGATAGATCAGTAAGTCAGAGGGACTGTTGTCTGGTTAATTATCACCACTAGTGTCTACAGGAGAAGAGTATTATCAAAATCACCTGCACAATTATTGCATCAGCTTGCAATACCTTGGCAGATTACAGCATGACCACATGTGGCTTTGGTCTGGAGGCCTAACATTCTAAATCGACATTAGCCTGATGATTTCAGGGAGCCTGCAGTTATTTACATTGCCTGAGAGTATAAATACATCAATCTAGAGAGACAGAAAATAGACTGATTGCTGTATATTCTATTTTATGTTAGGTAAAGGGTTTATCAGGTACTATACATCAGAAAGGAAATTGCTGATGAGGAATAGAAAAGGATTCTATACATATCTGCACCAGCTGAATAGAAAAACTGGAGGATACCCTCATAACTTTTGCTTTCTAGTGTGGCCAAACAAAATGTGGTTAGACACATTTATTCTGTAGTCTCTAACCATGCTGACAAGACTCTGATGAATGAGAATTGCCCCGGGCACAATATTCTCTTTTTTTCATTGTCAGTGACTCTCCACATAAGCTGTCTTTCATGCCCTAATTCTTTATGCTGGCCTGTGTGCATTCTGGGCTGTGGTGCTTTGACATGCTAATGAATTTTGCTCCACTGTTAATAACTCAAAGCTACAGGATACCCAATGATATCATCATTACCAGCCTGTGTATGGTTGTTTTGTCTTTTTGCCAAATTTTAGTCTAGCATTTTCATCTGGGAAAAAATAATATGCCTATCTGAGAGTACAGGTAAGGGATATTTGGCATGATCTCTACATTATACTGACCTACATTGCTTCTGAAAACTAAGGTCCCTGACCTGCATGTTGGGAGCACAAGTTTAACAAGGGCATTCTCTTCCAGAGAAGGGATTTCCTTTTAACTATTTTCTATTGCTTTCCAAATGAACTTTGTTCTGTGTAAAAGGGAGTGGAAAAACATGTGTTTGCCAAATGTGAGTAGCGCGGGCACATTTAATACAACTATTTCCAGGTAGCAGCATCACCAGCCTGCCCCAAACCTGGCAGAGCCAAAGGAATAAGGCAGCTTTTTTGACAGCCTTTATCTTTCCTTCAGGAATCCCCTCCAGCAGTGAGACGAGAGTATAACTTCATTGCATGTGTACCCAGACCCCCATATCAGTAATTTTATGGCAAACCTGAACTTTCAAAACAGTGTATAATCATTAACATCATGCCCTAGAGCTAGTCACTGAGATGTTATTACCACCACTCTCTATTAGGAAAGACATGCAAAAGACTCTGCCCAATGCCACACAGTGACTTTGGCAGTCACAACTCTCAGACTGTATCCTTAATGTATTAATTTTATGGCTGACTCTGACACTGGAATAATGAAAAATACATTTAGCACAAAGGCCCTGAGAAAACTCAATGAAATGCTTTGCCTTTTCTTTGATCATTATGATTCCCAAATAGCTTTCTGATGGAGGTGGACACTTTTCTGTTCATTACAGGAATAGGTAAAAAGAAGTACTTGAAGGGGAAGGGATTTTCACACCCACATTCAGGAATTCAGTGGCCACATGGAGTGCATCTGGGTCTCATGGGTCCCATTCAGTTTACTTTCCCAGGTCTCATGTTGCTTTGTACCAGCAGCCTCACTAGCTTGCCTCAGCAATGCAAGACTCTGACACACTGAGGTGCCTCCTAAGATCCACAACCCCAGAGAAATTTGTGATATTCAACATCATAGAGAATTAAGCCATTCGTTGTGGAGTCAGGGTTTGCTCTGCATTTGCTGTTTGGGTTACTGTGTAAAGAGTATGAAAGATTCTCCCTGTATTTCCTGCAGAGCAAAGAGCCAGTCCAGAGTTCCTTAGTTCCACAACAAAAAGCAACTTTTTTCTGCACAAAATACTAGAGCAAAATAACTCATGATATATCCTTCCTCTTCTCATATCTCTCCATTTTCCAAAAGTACAAGATCCCACTGCTTCTCACTTCCTGAGATACAGACACCTATCACCCCCAGGCATCCCAGCCCCATGCCATCTCACACCTGTTCCCATTAGAAGCCTCATCCCTTCCCTCACTGGTAAGTGGTCCCTACTTCTCTTCCAGCATTGCTGTCACATGAGTGAAGAGAAGAAAAGGAAAAAAACTCCAGTTCAGGCCAGATCTTATTCTTGTTTCTGATGTTATGCCATCAGAGAATGAAAAGCCAGAAAGGAGTTGGCAGCGGATGGATGGCGTCTGCTCCTCCTATTGTCTTGGAGGATGCTCAAGATACCATCATTTTGCACATTGCTCCTAACCATCATGATATCCTCCTTTCACACCTCCTTCTCTTCTCCTCCATGGATGACTGCCACACAGTATGAAGAAGGACATGGATTCCTGACTCAGTTCTTCAGCCACCACACAGTCCCAGGCAGCTCACTGGGACCTTTTCCAGTGCAGGAAGTTGGCTGGTGCCAGCCACCAGACAGCTCAGGCAGCAGCCAGCATTATGCCTGGCCTTTACTGGGACAAATACTGAAGCCTTCATTCGTTGCATTGTTCTCTGTTCCATAAAAATCTTATGCCCTTATATACTCATTCTCTATCCTTCACAAACATGTTTTTTTGTTTTTCATTCACTGCCAATTATTTGAAATACAAGATTTCATACTAGTTGAGACAAATGCGTAGTGAGGACACAACAATATGAAAGCACCCACCTTTCTTAATACTGTGACTTTAAAAAGCCCCTAATTTTGACTATTGTAAAAAGCCAGTGGTTTACTCTTGTAAACCTGAAGAGTGCCAAAATGGAGGACAAATTAATGCTTCTGCTTATCAGTTACCTAGCAGGCATCTGTGGCATTTAGGTGCCAGAATCTGGATTTGGCCAGCCAGCCAGCTGCTGCTGTGGTCTCTATCTGCTCAGTATTTCCTATAACAGGAGACAATTTCTTCTGATTTCCAATGGGTTTGCAGCTGTAAAGGTCACACTGCTAACTATGTGACTTTTACTTTCTTTTTTTATCTTTTATGACTTACCACATATGGCTGAGGAGGAACAGAGTTTTTGTGAACTCAAGATAACTTTCAGATTATATTTTTCTTGGTAAAATACAGTATTAACTGTAGGCTGTATAAAGTCCCTGCCCCAAAATATGCACACAATAAGATCCAGTGGCTGAAGGCTCTCAATGACAGCAACCTAAGTAGTCACAGCCATTGTCATGCCTTGTCCTAGCATCACAGCTGAAAGGTGTTACAAATATGATGAGATGTTTTCTTAACTACGTATTTTAAATGCTCCTAGAATCTGCATTGATTTTCCTCTTTAATAGAAAATTTATATTGGGGGATACAGATCAAAAAAAGGAAAACATTGCAACTTCCAAATTTAAAATAAAAAAAAACTAATTAAGGAATAATCTGAAAAGCTGGAGAAAAATAACTGTACTACTGATTCAAGGCCTTGACTGTAATATCAATTCATTAATAATTCAAGGTAACTGTAATATCAGTTTTTTGCTCCATATTACATTTCGGTTCCAGGCAAAGAGGCCTTTGAGGTTTTTTTACATTAGCGAAAACAGCATGTTTTCAAAAATTAATAATTCTAATGATGTAAGGTATTGTTTTATCACTTCCACTATAATAAGGATAGCAATAGTAAAAATTTATTTACTCCATTGAAACATACCGTTAAGTCTATTGGCTTACATTAAAAATTCAACTAGCTCCTACAAGTCAGTGTTTAAGGAAGAGTGTAAGAATAGGGCACACATTGAACCTCCCATGTTTCAGCAGCCCAGAGAAGCTCCTCATCAAGAAGTTGAACAGTTATTTCAGCTGTCAGTGGTTTTATCTTCTACAGACTCGTGGAGAGAACTCATCATTCAGCATCCTAAGTACTCTAAAGCATATGTTCCACTGTTTTGCTGTGCACTATATGGAAAGTACATACTTTTGACTGCTTGGAATTGAGCAGTGTTGAACGTAACAAGTTCATTTTATATGTATGATTTTTGAACTATGAGAAAAGGTGAATAACACTCCATACTTAATTTCTTATTTTCACTCAGACTTTGTAGATCTATATGACAGCACCCCCATCCCCAAGCTGTTTTGCTTCTACTTTGAAGACACTTGGATGGTAAACTCATTTCTAATATAAATGCCATCCCTTTGATCTCTTCTGCTTCTATTCTTTGACTCCTCCATAGCCTTGTTTTGACAGAGTGGTTTTAAGAAACAACAGTGTTGAAGGTGTAGGTCCATTATGAATTCTTTTGGCAATGTAACAATGCTTTTTGTGATGTTTTCTATCTCTTTCTTAAGAATCCCTAGTTTAAAATAGTTCATTTGCTTCCTGTAAAAGGAAAAATGGTTGCATTACAAGAGTCTCCAACAAATCTGCCATGGTGAACACTGACACAAATAATCCATTACAATAATACTGTCTTGATAGATGATGGGATGATACGCTGTCTGAACTAATGATTAGAAGAGTTGCGTTTCCCAGTTTAATGAGACACAATGATGTAAGCAGTCTTGACAGTTGTTTCCTGAGAGGCTGCCTGCCCCTTGTTGAAAGGCTTCCTTGCCTAATGTTTTAGAAAGGAGAGACGTCATTTATGTGGGTGTTTTCTTGCTCTGCAGGCAGCCAATTATTGCCCATCATGTCTCACACAGCTGCTATTTTGCACACACAAACTCAGGCGGATGTCATCTCCTATTTTCACAGCTCCAACTAATGAATTGAGGCAAATGTGGAAAATTCAATATTCCAGGCCTTGCAGGTGGGGTCTGCATTGCCACCAATTACAGGACTCTCCCTGTGTTATGGAAAAGCCTAACCATTAATGTAAGCATGTGGCTAATGTCCTACTGAGCAACTAGGTAAGCATTACATGTACAAATTCTTATCACTTTGAAGCTCTAGCCATATGTGGGCAAATTGGGTTTATTTTCAAATACTGACTATAGAAATTGGCTCAGAAGAATATTTTAAATTATTCATAGAGCTTAAAATGTACCAACTAAGGTTTTTGATCTGGGAGTACTTTGGTTTGTAATCACCACACTGTGGTCTGTAATCAAGTGCTTGCAACAGATACTTTCTTAAGGCCTGGATTATATGTCAGCTGCTCTCCAGCTTTGACTGTGTGTGGTGAAGTTCTTCCTATGTGTGCAATGCCAATAAATAACATTTCTGCAACAGTATCTCTCAGTATGAAAGACCATTTTCTCAAATTGTGCAGAAATAGCAAGCCAGGGGCACTACTGATAGTCTACAACAATTGTCTGATAACTGACACGGATCTCAAATGCATTTCTTTTCTAGAGCCAGTAGCTCAACCCAAAATGAATACCAAAAGACTTCCAGACTTCCTAAGCAGTTCTTTGAGGGTTTTCTAGTTCAGCATTTTTGTGGCTGAGAGCTGATCCCACAAAGACTGGACCCACAGCTGCACAAAGGTTTGCAGGTGTTTCCATGCATAGCATCACCTCTGGAATGGGCAGTGACATGTTCTGAGGAACAGAAGGAATTGGGGATATCAACACAGGATCCTCCTTCTTGCATCCTATCCCCCACAGTCACATTGGGAACAGGTTGACTCAAGTACAGCACTGCAGTTGCAATGGCTCAGCACCCAAAGGGAGCTGGAGGGATCAAGACCTTACAGGCTGTGTGTACACTCATTGAATAGCCAATTTGTTCACAAATTTGAACTTCTGATGGTTCCACAGGGAAAATTAGAAATAAGGGTGGTTTAAGCTGTTGTAACACACCCCAGCTTGTACTGAATAAAATACTGCCTCTGGAGGGCACTGGGATCCATTTGATATATGGGAACAGCTGCCCTAGCTCAGACAGAGTAGCTAGATAATTTTCTATTTTGAACCTCACCCACCTGTAGTGAAGAAAACCACTTTCTGATTAGACACATAGGAAAAGTCCATTAATGTATTTCCTTAGAGTCATAAGTGACTGAGGGTTTTCCCAGGAAATACTAAATATGTTTCTATCAAAGTTTTTACAGATACTTTTATAGATAATCTTCACATATTCTGATTTAATCAGGAAATGAAAGTTGGCACAATGATGGATTTTTAGGCACTATCTTGATAGTATCAGTGTGCAGGGATTTAATTTCATTTTTTCAAAAATATATTCCTTCTGTGCAGGATTTTGCCAAGTACCACCAATGATTCCCATGGCAAAATTAAATTAAAGGGGAGACAGATTATTTTATATCTGGCCCCAGTGACTGAGTGATATAAAGAAAGCATTCGTTCAATTGTTATTACTGATAATGATCTTGTATTACATAACAGCTCTCTCTACTGAAAGAATGTGATTTGAATCTTGTTTTTAAATACAGCAAAACAGGGAAGATCACTCAATCTTACCTGTAGGCATGTGCAGAGCCAATGTATCTAAGGAAGATGTGTGACTGAATGGTACTGCCTACTCTGGTTTCATAAATTGTCTATTCAGTTGTCATAAACTCCATTCTCCCCAGTTCTAAGGGATTATGTCCATTCATTGCCTTTGAATGTTTTTGTTCTATGAAAATTTATAGTACCAGATTAAAACACTTAGGTTTGTAAAATAAACCCTGTAAAAAATAGTCTCCACATTTCTGACCTAACTTTTCTTTTTCATTACAAACCTTTTCTTTCTTAAATACTAGGTCAAGGTACCTCTAAAAATCAGTTGGAAATCCAATTACTTCTCAGGATTTAGGATGTTATCAGCTTTTGAACAGTGTTTTCCCCTGTCTTGAATGGCCAATATATTAGTCAAACCACACTGGTAATTTTATATCTTATGTCATCATGATCATGTCATTGCATCTTTATTAGAGCAAGCAATAAGCAGAGCTTTGTAAAACTAGTTGAATCATATTGTCTGAACTCTGGAGCAATTCAGTGATGGATCAGGTTACACATCTGTGTTACCCAGGAGGAATAAATGCACAGCAGGAACTTGTAGCTGCCCTCTGAAGCACCCGTGTGCTGTGGGAAGGTGCAACTCTCATCATGAGGAGCCCCTAGTCTGAGACAGGCAGAAGAATCACAGCTATTCTTCTCCCTTTCTAACAACTGATGCACACTTCACAAATTATTATTTTGACTAGATTACTTAGGTCTTACATGGATTACTAAAGGTATATAGGGTAAGTCTATATTAGCTGTGGTTATTGCACAGTTAATCATGTGGGATTTGATGTCCGACTGATGTCAGCCTGCTCAGGCTCATTGAGGAAGTTAAAAAACACTCACTGGTAGCAGCTGAGCAGCAGAAGTGTGCTGCACAAGATAAATAACTTCTTGTGGAAAATACTATGTGAATATCCCAAGATATTTCCATGCCCCAGCCATGAATATAGTTGGAAGAAATCAACATTACAAAATAAAAGCAACACTGGTATGTTGTGTATTACATATGTATTTTTATATCCAGTGAAAACCAGAAATTACTTGCACTCCTGATCCTGTTAACTGAAGACATATGAATCCTGTCTGTCAGACTAAAGTTTATAGCTTAGCCCAGGGTGAAGAAACTATGTAAAATTCATCATTCTCGAGGGAAGGGCACTCTGCAATGACACATTACACAGCTAGAGCACTTGAGGAGCTATGCCTAGAAAATGGCACCTGGTTCTTCAGTAGTAGCTACAGAAAGTTGTCCCAGGGAAGTCATCCTCACTGAAGTGAAGAGTGTGAGGTACATGGCTGATGGGGAAAACACTCTCATCTACAGACATATCGCACTGGTTTTATACCATAGACAGTATCACGCACTGTCAAAACCAGCATCTGGTTTGCTTCACACAGGAGTGCTCCCAGAACTGTCCCCTTAAAGTGACAGAAAAGAGTAGATATAGAATTGCTTCAAATCTCTCTGAAGTGAGAGTGAAATGCAGTGACATTTGCAAGGATCCAGCAAAGTAAGGCAACTGGTAAGGTCAGAACTTGAAGAAGGGCAGGTCTTGTCATGCCAAGGCTCAGCAAGCATATTGACAGCCATGTCAGAGAGTAAACCTTGAGAATACGGTCCAGTAACCATATTAAGTTATTGTTGCAGAAGGGGACATGCACTCAGTGACAGTGCCATTTCTTGGCTTTTCTGTCTGTGATAACAACCTCAATCAAATGCACTGTTTCTTGGCATCACAGTGTCCTTTGATTGCTGACAACCTGCTAAGCTATGGGTGAAGCTGACAGACTCATAGCCAAAGCCACTGCAGACCCTTTCTGCTTTTCCTGAGCTTTAAAGAAATGGGAGAAATGCTTTTCTTTAATTAAAGAAAGGGTTTCTTTAATTTAAAAAAAACCTTGAATTGCGGCAAATGTTCACTCTATTGCATAATTATATGTATATGAACATTTACAGAAATAAGGGGAGGGGTATGGATAGGATGAAACATTTTTTTGTAAACTATTAGGGCAACATGATTTTTCTAAAGGCTCTTACACATAGTAAGGTATATTCTGCTCTTGATGCTAGTTTCCATCAAGATAAAAGGCAGTCATGGATTCTCCTGTATTGGAAGGACATCTGTCATACTTGATGGCACTGTTAAAAACTACACCTTTTTTAAAAATCTGCCAATTTTTTTGGAACAAAAACATGGTTTGAAACAAAGGCCTGGGGACAAAAAAAGGCCCAAACCATGCTTTACTGCTGCCATCTTCCGACTTGCAGGCTAAATTGCAGGGGTTTTGGAGATACTAGCTCAGACTATTTCATCCTAACATGCTTTCCAGTAAATGTCATTACATCGGTAATAAAATAGAGTAAGATTGCAAATACGTGGCTTTGGCTTACAAAGGGACCATGGCTGCACGAAGTACACTTGTATGCTCCAGAGACTCCAAGATAGGAAAGGCAGAACTTGGATTTCATTCTGAATCCTGTTGGGAAGAGATAGTCCAATAGGAGCCTGATGTTGCAAGGAAAGAGGGAGACTTATGTCCTCTTTTACAATTCCGTTCATTAATTATTATGATCTAAAGTCATCTTCTTGGTCACATTTCTTAAGGAAACTGTAAATTCCAGTTGCTGATCATCCATCCTCAGAAGCTTTTTCTCCATTAGGAGCATAACTACACAGAAAAACCGGCTCATCAAATAGAGAAGGATTAAAAAAAGAAGAAAAAACTGAAAAACTGAAGCCGTCATACCACAAGGAGAGGAAAAGTCCATGGACTAACTACACCTATGTGCTAGAGTTCCAAGTAGTATTGACTGTGCAGAGGGCTCAGATACCATCATAAGAGATGACATGAAATCTTAAGATGGGAATAGTTGGTGTGAATTTCATGTGAGTGGCATTACCTTGAAGTGCCTGTCACAATGAGATAATGCAGTGATGCAAATGGAAGCTTTTATAGTATCCACTTCCCATATCCTACTCAGACATTTGGACTCCTAATACTTAAACTCTAAGAAGATGTCAGGTGATGAATTCAGCAAAAATCTGGGCCAGAGGCTGTGGCCAGACTACTCCCACCCCAGAATATGCATTCCCGTCCTCAAGTAATGCTTGACTTGCAGCCACTTTGTATATGCCTGCCTTGCAGCAAGCTCAATTAATGCACAGTTCAATGCAGTGTGCACTAATACTTTCCTTTGAACCATTTGTGCTGGAGCCTTGGAAGAAAGAGTGGCTTGGGATTAATCTGTGCTTCTTAGCAAAGCAAAGCCCAAGGCACATTCCACCATAGCTGTGACCAAAAACCTATATAGAGCAGACAGTTTACTAAATAACCTCTAAAACATAATGTTTGCCTTGGAGAGAAGAGAGGATAGCTTAGTTTAAATTTTAAACATAATTACTTCAGATATATTGTCAGTAAAGTTGTACCAGCCTCAGTAATGAGACAAGGCAGCATATCAGACATCCAGCAGACTTCAGTCAGAGAGAGACAGTACTGGTCCATTTCTAATTGCTCTTCAGCCCTGTTCTCCATGGCAAAATCCAGTCTTCCCCCTGATTCAATGCTGTTGGGTATCAATACATGTTTACTCGTGTTTTGCACAAATTTATTTCTCAGAGGATGTTGTTAAACATCTGTTGTCATATGGCACCAGCTACAAGCTGTGGCTGGTTTCTGACAAGTAGTCCAGACTGAAGCCTCCCAGGGAATGTGGTTATAGGAGGATGCTTCATCTGGACACCTGACTACATCAACCACTGTTTCTGCATCATTCATCACACCCATCAGCCAGGTTATTTTAAGGACTGTTCTGACACTTCTGCTCCTCTGTGTTTTTAAGCCTCTCTTTTATACCCTATTTTTTTAACACGTTCCTTCCTCCTCACCTCTTCCGCCTTTCTCCTCTAACATGCCAAATGCCTGCTCTCCTTTGTGTTCACATTCTACATCTGTATAAACAGAAAAGGAAATTTTGTAGATAAGAAATCTATGAATGTTTGATTATTTCCTATCCTTGTATGCCATTCTATATGCATGTAATGGAGAAAAATAATCCCTTATGGAATGGTGCAGCCCTTGACAGCCCCCTGTTTGGAAACAGTGGATTTAGATTTTCATACATTGTTAATTTCACATTGAAGAACTGTGTAGAGATTTTGAAGGATTAGGGCTTAGTTTTGCTGGAGATTCCTCTTAGCTCCTTTGTTTAGCAGAAATCAGTTCTACTTTCTTTTCTTTCTGCACCAGTAAAATCTCTAGTGATAGAGTAATAATCCCACGTGATTTACTGGTACTTTGGACTAATGCCAGCTTTGTTTTAATCCCAGCTGCTGTTTTATCTTCTGGGTATTTCAGTTCATAGCAAAGTGCACAACACAGTTCCCAGAATCTGTTGTGAGCACAGATTTTTTATTTTGATTCAGTCCCTTTGCTTTGTCCCTCATGGCAGAGCTCTGTTGGTCCTCAAACTTGACCAATTTGATTACATTTAAACTGTCTTTAAACAGATGCATCCCCTGGGTGAAACTTCTTCCCTGATTAGTCTGGATGGAAAGCATCTGTTTTCCCTCTGGTAAAGAGAGTTCCTAAAATCAAAGCACAAAGACGGGCACTGGTCATGTCTCGTGGCATTGGCTGAAGTCCAGCAGGCATGTGGTACAGCAGCGAAACTTGAATTTGGG
Organism: Taeniopygia guttata; assembly: GCF_048771995.1. NCBI lineage: Eukaryota > Metazoa > Chordata > Aves > Passeriformes > Estrildidae > Taeniopygia > Taeniopygia guttata. The sequence continues at coordinate 68,840,696 of NC_133024.1, read as the reverse complement.
CAGGTTGACCCAAAGAAAATAGCACAACCATTCTAAAAATGAAAAAAACAGGGGTAACACATCTACATAGTGATCTCGAGCTGTTGCAATGCTTTTGGCCTTGGTGAGGCTGTGTGCATCTACACTGTAGTAAAAGTCACAATCCAAAGCACATAAAATGTTTAAACCCAGAAATATTACCAGTTGAGAGCTATTGCCACTGTATTGACAGCAGTCCTGTGTTCCCTTCTATCCCCTTCCCTGCTTGGGGCCTGGGGAAGGCCCCACTCCCTTCCCTTCTAGTGCTGAAATGTGCCACAGCAGGGATGGGCAAGGGATGCCAGGTCCCACTCCTCTCTTCCTGCCCACGCTGTGCCCCGCAGATCTCCTTGGCGTTCCTCCAAGGAAAGGCCAGAGCAGAACAGAGGTGACGTGTGACCTGGAGCCATGGGAGAAGTGTGAAGGGGAGACTTGGGGGTGTTCTGCCCTCCAAGAGGAGAACAGAAGATCCTGATGCACAGTACAGCCCTGTGCTATGTTTGCCACCACGAGGTGATATTGCCCAGGGGCAGGTCTTCTGAGGGAAATGGATGAGTCCAGCCAATCCTTGGGATGGGTTTCACCTTGGAAGGAACCAGCTGGCTTACTCTGGAGATGCATCTGGAATTATAATGCCACATATATCATGTGAACCCTCTGTCATGGGACTTTGCAGACATACCTAAACCTACACAATCCATTGAAGACAGCACTGAGCTTCAAACACTTCTTCTGACTCCAATCTGTCCTTTCAAAATCACTTTTCCTCTTCACTTCTGGAAATAGGCCAGTGCTCTCTCTTGCAGTGGCTTTGTGACCCACAAAACTGGCTCTTTTCTCCTCAAATTCTCCTGCGGTCAGGAGTGCACCCTCTCCCTGACAATTAACCCCAAAATAGCCCAGTTAGCTGATTTGCTGCTGTGTTGCAAGCTGGTGGACCCAGGGAGTGATGGAGGGGAAGTGGCCCTGCTGCTGTGCACCAGAAGCTGAGTTGCTTGAGGCACATGAGATAATCAGTCCATTAGCAGGCTGATATCTTGATGGCCTGGTGACCTCCTAAGGACACAGACCCATGTGGCCTCATGTGCATGGCAGAAGCATCATGAGGGAGGCTCTGGAGGGGCCTGAGATACAGTTCCCTCTCACCAAGAAAAATTCAAACATTTATGGATAATTAAGTCTTGCAAGCTACAGGCTTGATTACAAACTAAATCCCTTGCTGGTTCTTGTAGCTAGGAAACTGTGAGCTGGGGATTCTCCAGAGCACATGGCTTCAAGGGCTGATTTCTCCCAGGAGACATAGTCATTGGGAGAAGAACCCACGCACGCAGATTAAATTTCACCTGCTTTTCATTTTTCTCAATAGCAAGGTATGTTTTGTATTTGTTACTTACTTCATGCAGATCTACTCCCATTTCTGTGTGATCCCTCAGCGGCCTTTTTCATTTGCAAACTATTATTGCCTGATGTTTATCTCCTGTGCTAGTTCTTTTGGTCTCCTTTGCATCCATTTCCCTCCAGTGCTGAAGCGGTGAAGAGACAAGGTTAGCACAGACCTCAGTGAGGTGCAAATCTGGGAACCAACCAGTAATGCCTGCTCTGATGGAGAGTGAGCTGCAAGGAAATTTTTAACATGACATGGTCATTTCAACATTACATCAGAACCATTCCAGAGTGTCTCAATAGCAAAGGCTTCGAAACTCTTTCAGTGAGGCAGCATCACACTCACTTGAGAGAGAAAGTCTGTGAGCAATGAGATGAGATGTTGACACCCATTTGCTGCGGAGTTTGGCCTCAGGGTCCTCCCCATCCTCTCAAAACATGAAACTGTGAAATTCTAGGTGGGGTCGAAACACACTGTGATGGAGACAAACAATTTTTGGAAAAGAAACATGTTTTGTCCCTGCTTAAAGAAAGTTTTAAAGTAGCAGCAACTGCAAAAAGACGATAAAGGGAAGCAAAAATAGTTTCATTTAACTTATAAGTGAATATCCTCTTTCTTTTTGTCTGGATTGCTTTTTACAGAGTACCCTTGTGGCCTACACATGAGCAGGGAAAGCCTTAACATTGTCCAATGGGCATCATTTTGCCAGGCAACTCTGCGCATATTTTCCTAATTTCCAACATGCTGGGAGCTCTCATGTTTTGCTACTTGTCCTCAGCCTTATGCCCCCCTCTAGCTCTTCCCACCTCAATGTAAACATCCAAAAATCAAAAATCTTTAGAAAAAAATAATCCAGCAGCATCAGGCTCTGAGGAACATGGGGAGAGTTTCCACAGTGCAAATTCATCCATGGACACACATACTCTAAGTGTTTGATTAAATGCCTGCCACAATTAACCTAGAGCCAGATGTTGCTGGGGTGGGTGATGATGGGATATGTCAGGTGTTCTAGATCATTTGGATCAGATACCACATGGATATTTGTACATGCGATAAATAAAGATTATTTGGGAGAAAAACATGACAAAGTGTACATAAAAAAGGCCACATCACAAAGATCCATTTGTCCAGTATTTGAAGTCGGATGGGGAAATCTGAGTGCAAAGTCAGACCTATGAACCAGAGCAGACCTGCTGGAAGCTGCCAGTACTCCTGTGACAGGTAGCAGAGGGCTGGATCCAGGAAAGCTGGAGCTGTGGTAGAGGTGGTGTGCTTGGACCTCTCCCCACAACATCCCAACAGTCTCCCTTAGGGGTTTTCCTGTCTGAGCTGATGGCTGCCTCTTGTTTAGCTAATGCTGAAGTCCTCAGGATGGAGAGGCCTGGAGGATTAAGGATTGACACCCATGGGCCAGAACCATAGGCCAGAGCCTACTCCACACTCAGAGGCAAAGAGGTACTGCATGTGGTTTCTGCCCACACCAAGGAATCACCACTCTGCTTCAGATGAAATCCTGGGATGAGCCAAGCACCTGTAATTCGATTCACTGATATCCATCATGTTTCAGAAACAGGCGCCATGGCTGAGAAGATGTACATTAAAGAGACGCCCATTGCATGACTCATACACAGAATCACATTAATTTAATCAGATGCTAAGAAGAAAAGCCAGGAATTATGCAAGGTTATTGTCCGTGCCTTTCAGAGCAGCTCACTGATCTCATGCTCCCTGGCACCTGGGGCTCTCAGACTGAGGGACAGATGGATTATGTAGATGAGAACAAATCACATGCCGTGTAGCTGCAGGAAGACACAGACAGAATTTTCACTGGACCTGCTAGAATTAATAGACCACTGACAACCATCACGGAAAACACACCAAGAAAGATTTTGAGCTGAAAGATTCCAATATGTTTGGGGAAAACAGCATAGGACTGCAGGCATATGATGTGTTACTGGGATACAGCCCCTGACTTTGAAATTATTGTGGTTCCTTAAAATTAGCTTCCCTTTCATGGCTCTAAAATATTATTCAGACACTGAACACATGATGACTTGTGGAAACTCCTCTGCAAGTACATGCTTACGTATGTATTTACCTTCATGTGAGGATGAATCACTAGAGTGTGAATATCTCCTGAAATGTTCTTCAAGGCTGTTGCCCTGGATCAGGAGTTAGGAAAGAAGAGGCAGCAGTGCTTATATGAAAGGGAATGTGGATCTCCAATGACACTCTGGGAGGAATGAATGTTTACATGTAATCTTTGACAGATGGGGATGTTAATACTTTCATTTTATGGATAAAGAAGAGATATTAGATGATTGCTGTATATTACAGAGTAGTAAAAGCTCTGTGATGAGGATAAAATACTGGTCCTCCAGGGAGGAAATCTCTTTTCTCAAATTCAAGAGCAGAGCCTTTGTAAAGTGGATGATTTGCAGAGGGGAGGCAATAGCAACACTGGCAGCACTCATTTTTGAGGAAAAACTCAGGAGTGAAATGCAGGAAGGATATACAGAAATGCTGAGAGAAAGGTCATAGAATATTGATATTCTATGACCTGCTCTCTCTTTATTTCTGATTTAGTGAGATTCGTGATTTTAAAAACCCCAAAATTCTGGGTTTAGAGACCAGGGTTAGCAAGACCAATAAAATTTCATATGTATCCCAAAACTACTTGAGGTTGCTTTCTGTGGTGCAACAAAATTCTGGAACACATCCACACAAGCACATGGTGTTACATTAATCACTATAATGATCTATGCCTTGATCACCCATTCTTCTTCCTCCTTCACCATCATTCCTCACTTCCTATCTGAATACAGCTTGTTTCATGTTTAAATTACAAACTCTGAAAAAAAATAGCTATAGAAATGTCAGGGGATTTTACAGCCAGGATGTTTATGACTGTTGTCAATGTCAATTTATTTGCCTATTCATACCTTCTCTCCTGGAGTAATCAATCCTGCAAAAATGACTGACAACAAGTGGGTCTGGAGCCCTACTATGGGGGAAATATGGCAAATTTGCAGTGTCTGTAGCAAAAAAAGGAAGTCACTTCCAAGGGCTTTTCAATTCCCCTTGAAATAACAGGCAGAAATGTGCAGAAGAGGAAACTAACACTAGGGAAGGTCACTGCTGTAGGCATTAAAGGTGCCCATGAGTGTTGGAAAGAGGAAATTTAAGAAAATGTGAAAAGGGAAAGAGAAGGAGAAAAGGTATTTCTGGAGGTCACTGCTCACGTAAAGCAGTTGGTAATGCCACGGCCAACACATCAGCAATCTCAGGAAGTTTATAGGATTTGATGCTGCTGTTCCACATTAATGAAGTATTCTTGAAAGCAGTGCTGGTGGCTGAGCAGTTTGCTGGTGCTTCTGCTGCCCCTGTGGCAATCCCAGCTGAGACAACCAAAGGCAAACCAGTCTCTGAAATCAGATTTGTCAACCTGGTTTTATTTGGGTGCTTTGAAAATATTCCAAATCAGGTCAGGATTCAGTAGCAGTTGCTGGGATTTTAAAAAATGCTCTGTTAGCAGTGACCTACCAAGGGAAAAAAAAAAAAAAAAAAAAAAAAAAGAAAATTGGCTTGTGCTCTTGTTTGTGCTTTTATTTCTGTATAAAAACAAGGCATAAGAGGATTTGGACTGCTTCTTATAGCTCTAAAAGAAAAATATATTTAAAATATTAACTTTGGCTTTCACTATTTTTGCTGAAGAATTGGCAGGATGTCTCATACAGTACTTGCCCATCTCTTAGCTGGGCAAGATGGCAGAATTATCCAACCATTTAACATTAATATATTTTCTCCTACATATTTGAAGGCATTTCAATGAAACAGAATTAAAGTCCCCAAAGAACATGAGTAGTCTTAATGAAAAACTATTACTCCTCTCAGGAAAGCAGATTTCATATGCATCTCTGTTATGCCAGTTATCCAGCAAGTCTATTAGGACAAGCCCTGGAGTTATTATAAAAGGAAAGCAAGGGGATATTATTGGATAAAGAGAGAGAAACCTCTTAGGCCTGCTCCATGCAGCATAAACAAGGGAAGAAAGCAAACATAATTCTTGTTTCCCCTTGACAGAACACCCTTAGATTGAGCTCAAGACATTTACTAAAGATGAGATATAGGGGAAAAAGTGGGTCAGAGTCTGAGAAGGAAAGAAAAAAGAGGGTAATTTCCATAATGGTCTGAATTTGGACCTCTGTTGTTTTTACTTTTTAAACATGACTGACAAAAGCGATCCTATGGCCTTTTGCAGCTATTGTTGAAACAAGAGAGGAGCCATAGCTGATGCACTGAGGTTGCCCAGAGTGAAATTCAACAGGATGTTGATCTTGCTGACAAGTAAAGCTGAATATTAAATGAAACATTCATTAAAAAACTCCCAAAGCAAACAATAAATGCTCTATACATCTAGGCTGAATGTGATCAGAGCATGACAGCTGAAAAGGCCACTGCACAAAAGATAGGCTGTAAAATGGTGTGTATCAACTGACTAACAAAAGCTCAAATGCAGAAGGCACAAAAGAAGAAAATTCACAGGAAATCGTTGATTTTAGTGTAAAATCTCTGTTCATGCATCTTAATGCTGAGAATTGCATTTCAAAACATTGAATTAATGCACTTACCCTGATGGAACTACTTCCACAACTTTCCTGCACCTCCTGTGCCAGGACACAGAGGGCCAAATTCTGCCTGTGGGTACAGGACTAGGTTACATCACTGAAATACTACATGATCTATGGTGCTCCTTTATAATGGAAATCAAGAGATAATGGCCAGGCTACCCTCATTTCTCCAGTTTTTTGTTTTTCAGGCAAGTTTACAGCCTCTGAGCACAGCACAGGGCAATCTGTCTGCAGCAGGCTCACTGCAGCAGGATCACTGCAGCTCTAAAACCAGAAAACCAGATAAACCCAGGATATGAGGGGCAAAAGAAAGATCCCAGGCAAGCTAAGCACTTTTTGGAAGACTGTTGAGATTATGGGGGAAAGAAAAGTAAGTGGTCTGAGAAATAACTGAAAAATAAGTGGTCTGAGAAATAATCTTCTCTCAGCTTAGGACAAGAATGACCTAAGCTGAGAGAAGAATTTGGCCCAGCATGGATATTAAGTAAAATCCATGCTCCTGCAAGCCAAGAAAGGCCTGGCAGTGCCTGGAGTACCACCTAAGAGCTTCATTCTTCTGGATTTGCATTACAATCGATTTCTAAGCACAACCCACTGAGTCAAGCAGACTCTTCTTGGACAGACGAAGCACTTAGGCAGACTTACTAGCAGTGGAGAGATAAATAGTTGCATTTCCTCCACCACCACCTTAATTTCCTCCTCCACCACCTTCCAATGGCCTTCCTTTGCATCCTCCTCCCTCGCACTCCTGCACTGCACCCTTGGCAATACAGAAGGCTGCCTGTGGCTTGGCAGGGCAGTTTCCCTCCGGCAAGCTGGGGAGAAGCCACAGCACTGCAGAGCAACCAGGCAGAGCAGTCATCACATGGGGTCCACCACTCAGCCTCCCACCTCAGCAAAGCCTCTCCCACGCATGAGGTGCTCTTGTCAGGGTGGCCAGCATGGGATGGGAGCTGCCCACAGGAAGGGGTTTAGCCCCCTCTGTGCAGCTGGGCTGCCTATTCCTCCTCCAATGGCTTGCAAAGCACCAACAGACAGGCAGGAGTGTGGCAAATCATCCCATTGCAAGGGACAACTGGGGAGTGTCATGACTCGTTCCAAACTCTTCCTCAATAGCTGATGGAAGATAGTGGCAGGACCTGCAATAACTGAAAAAACAAGTGGGAAGATTCAGCTTGAAAGACTCAATCTCTTCCCAGCCCCATGTTCAATACTGATCTTAAACACAAAACACATTTCATGGTACTGCTACCTGTATACAAGCTGCAGCAGTGGGAATTTTTTTTCCACATTCAGAAACTCTTTTTTTCCATTGCAAAATCCATTATTAATTCCCCACCACTCCTCCCTCTGCAAGCCTCTGTCCAACAAGCCTCCTTCCCACCCTCCCAAGATTTCTTCTCTGCCTCCAGCCCCTGGGCTGTGGGTGCTGCCTGCGCTCTGCAGGGACACTTATTAATAAGTGTTCAGTGCTTGAACGTGTTTAATAAGTGTTCAGTGCTTGAACGTGTTTAGCAAATCAGCTACGGGTCCAAATAGTTTTACATGAAAGGATGTTTTCTGCCTTTGACAAGGAGACACGGTGGCTTGTGTGCTCTTCCTGCTCTGCTCAGAAACAGCAGCAGGAGCAGAGCTGGTGCTGGGCAGCATGGCACAGCAGCAGTGTACTTCATTAACATGGCATTGATTAATTCTGTGTGAAATTCTCTCAAAAGTGCACTTGAAATGCATCAAAACTTAAAAAGAGACTGGACCACCAGCAGAGAGTTATGTGGACAAAGAAATAATGTAGGATGTAGGACAAACTGGGGTTGTGTAGGTGCCAGTCTAAGGGTTACCACTCCTAGCTCTTACACAGGGTACATTTATGCCAGGAGCTACTGAGTCACCTCCCTCAGCTTCTGGGGTGGAAGCTCCAATGGCCACAGGCCACCTCCAGACAGATTTCTAATGCTGGCAAAGTTACTTTGTCATACGACAGGGTCCTAATACCTGAGCTTCTGTAGCCTTTACATCAAATGAAGTTGTTCTTCAATGGCTTACAAGGTGGGTGAAAAAAAACAAACTATTTTGTTTGGTGAAAATCAGAAATTGAAATCATGGCTGGCAATTCAACCAGTGGATACCACTATTCCCTGGGTCTCTGGTGGAGCAGGTTAAATGAGGACATGAGGTTTTGCATCAACTTTTTTATCCCAGGGCAAGTAGATTTTCCCAAAAGATACTTTCCTCATCTCCCAGATGTTTTGTGGGGGGTTTCTGTGGTGTTCAGGAGAATTAAGACCTGTTGTAGAAATAAGTGTGATGTCTCAGGTGACACTTGTGATTTGCACTACACGTGATCAGTCACTAGAAGAGATAAAAAAATTTAGGCTGGGTCCTGCTATGGTCCTTGGCTGACTACTGGCAGCCTGTGTGCTGGGAGCTGCTCAGACAGACAGTGCCACCTGTAAAACCAGCACTGAAGCACTTAGGTCAAGCTGCTTCACACCAGCCATAGCCTTGAGTAGAAACTGAGTTTGTACAGAGGCCACAGTGTAACTCATGTGGCAGAAGCATGTTGAAAACACCTCTGACCTGGCCGAGTAGTAACTTCTATGGAGATAGGGGTGTCAAAGATTGGCCATGAAGAGAGGTCTCTGGAGAGATATGGCAATGTTTCATATCATCTACAGCTGGCACTAATCTTAAGGAACAGACCTATCAGACAACACTTCCCAAACCAGTGCACTGATTCCTCTTTAACCTGTTTACAGACTGATTGCAGAGCTCCCAGGCACAGGGGAATGGCTCACATCTCTCAAACTGCTTCTAATCCAGTCTCAAGCTTTAATTTGCAGCAGAAGCAGAAGCTGTCCAGGTTTCCCTCATTTGTGGGGCTTATAGCTGTGAGTGTCATTAACATATTGTGTTCCTGCACATATTTACCCAAACCACCTGTGAGGGATGAGAGCAAAGTGAGACATCAGAGGAGATGGGATGCCCAGCTGCTTCCTTATGGATGAGTTGACCCATGACAGCGGCACGAGCTGACAGGAGAGCACAGCACTGGAGATTAATTACTTCTAATGAGAACCACTGCAGCCCACAGAGAAGGATGAACACAGAACTGCCTCAGAAACTACAGCACTTTAACCCTCTGTGGTGTGAGACCCCACATCAGAGCTTTTTGGGCACCACATAGACAGCCTGAAAGGGAGAGAGAGTTTCTGCATGGTCTGTTGCCCACAGCAAGTGAAAGGAGGGATCCCAGCTCAGCTTGCTTGGCCACAGCACAGTGCAAAACACTGGTCCCACCACAAGCTTCTAAACCCAGCATGAATTTGTTTAAATCTCCCCTTTCAGTGCAGACTTATTTTCTTATCTTGCTGCAGCATCCCTGTTCCCTCATCATTTGTCCTGCTCTACTGCAGCAACTCTGCCAGCTAGAACTGCTCCCACTCCAGGATAAATTAAGGGTAACTCCATGGAACTTCAGAAGTGCACACTCTATTTACATCTCTGAGAAGGAGCCTGGGCTTGGATATCTGTCATCTATCTGGAAGAGCTCTATGAAGTGACTCTCTCTCTCTACAATCCCCCCACCCCCACCCCTCGCCCTGCTTTTTTGCTTCTCCCTTTCTGTAGCACTTTCTTTGTCAGTACAACTTTTAATAAAAAATTAAAAAACAAAAGCCAAAAATAGAGCATTCCCACCTTCAGGCAGCTATCTGGGGCAACCATGAAAATAGCAGCAACCACTGGGTAGCTCAGGGTTTAGATCAGGTCAGCAGCCCAAGGTCAGCTACCAGCTCTCTTTTAGACAATTTCTGCAAGGTTCATCAAGTTTGCCATTGGGTCTGACTGGGTTCATCAGGTCAGTGCACAGAAGCACACAAACTATTCCTGTGCCACCATCCCATTGAAAAATCTCCTCAAAACTTCCAGTGGAAGCAGGGAGAGGAGACAGCATGGCTTCATAGACACAGGAGGAAAGCTGTCAATCAGCAGGTATCAGACCCATTTGCAGTGCCCATGCCCTGGCATGTGTGTCCAGGCTGGGCTCGGCTGTCCAGGGGCTGGCACCCTGCTGCTGTGCCAACTGGAGCAGGGCAAGAGCCCTGCTGGGACAAAAGTGCCTGTGTTGGGAGGACCAGCTCCCTCAGTGGCTGTCCATCCACACTGGCATAAAATAGAAGGAGAGAAGCAAGTGATCTGTAGGTTTCCCCAAAATGAGCATTTTCAGCTTCAGGGTGCAGAGGGAAAAACAAGCGACTTGATAATTTGATCAGTCTTAGCTGGGAAAAGAAACTGTGGAAGTAAAAAATCGGTCATTGACTTGTGACAGTCTGGTGGAAAATCACTAAGGCTTTTGCAGGCTGTTTTCATGTCAGAACTGACCCAGTTTTTAAAATACTAAAGAGGTGGGGGCGTACTGAGCTACAGAAGAACCAAACTATCCCAAGCCAAGCAGAACCATAAGCTGAGGGAGTTTATGTTAAGTCAGTCCAGACTGAATTTGCTGGGAAGCTGTAGCTGGTGGATCTTGCTTCGTCTTTGGGGACATGGGCAGAAGATCTTTTCTGGAGAGCAGGAATGGGTGATGAACACGAGCCCTAGGGAGAGAGAGTCTGGGCACTGCATGAGCCACCCGACAGCTGGTTGTGGGCAGATATAGGTCACTTAGAGGCTGGTGAAAACAGAGCCCACTAATTAGGGCACCAAATCACTCACCAACCATAGGAAAGAGATCAATCTGCTTGGTGACATGAAAAAACCTGAAGGCTTGTGCTGTGGTGTTTATTTGGGCACATTCACCATCTCTATGATCAAAGGCATAAGGCTAAGAAATGCTTTTCCAGAAACCTTCAAGTTACAAGTGTTTCAAACAACTTTGTACAATTCAACAATTGCTCCATAAATCTTTCCTAAGGATTTTCATCTTGGGTAAGAGAGTTGGTATTAATGTTCTTCCGAAAACAGGAGAGGATGCTTTATTTCATCTGGCTGCTTTTGTACTCTGAGACCATGTTTCATGGAATGACATAAACTGTAGTTTAGCTATTCTTTAAGGGTTTCTACTGAACATACCCTAAACCATATAAGCTAAAAAAATATTCCATTTGGAACATTTATTTTTAGAATCATTTAAATTGCATTTATATAATGAAACAAGCAAAATAAATATTTTACTTATTTTATATACATCTTTACAAATATAGGAATCATGTTCACACATGTATAGGAACAATACTTTAATCAATTTCAGTTCTTTAGTGTAATTCAACTCCAGCTGTAACATATGTTTTAACAGGTAATACAATATACAATTTTTTTTACTCAAAATTACATATAAAACTAGTATTTTAAAACAGTTGAAGTCTTTCCTCTAGTGATAAAACCTGCATAATTTTGTGTCAGTTTACAGGGTGTTGTCTTTTTTTGCAAGAAACTGCTGCTCTAGAGCATTGTAAGCTCACTATTGCATACCATAGATTTCATTTTAAAATGTGTTTTATCATACAGTTTGCAATGAAAAAAAAAAAAAAACACATGAGAATGTTACTTGTGAGAGGAGCTGTGTGACTGAGCTTATTTTGGTTTGATGCTTTTTTTTTTTTTTTCCCCATGTATTACTGATAAAGAATGTGCTTTTAAGAAACTACTGGGCTAACGTGTGGACACGGGAAAATGTTCTCCTACAATAAACGAGAACTCTCTCATTAGCAAACTGCTTGAGTGCTACTATAAGGCCTTAGTGCAGCTGGCACAGTTCCTAAGAATAGAATTACTCATTGCCATGGTTACCCATGCTGGAAATATTACCCTTTGCAATCATTGTAAACAAAGATCCTTTCACAACAGTGTAAAAATTAGAGCGCTTCAAGAAATTAAAGGAAATTATAAATTGTACAGCAGCTGAAGTTACGCCTTGTAAGCACTGTAGCTTTTCCAACACATGAGAGGTTCAAAAGCCCTCTGCAGAGATCTGGTCCTCTCCCAGCCTGAGCAACATGTGAAGATCTCAGCCATCACCTCTGAGAGCAGGGTCAGAGCCTGAGAGCCAGAGTGCCTGTGTAGCACACAAGCCCTTTTGCATGTCCCAGCTCCTCACTGGAGTGTGCTGTAAAAGCCATCAAAAGGGGATGGTCAGGGGAAGGCAACAGGAGTGAACTTACCACACATGTCACTCACTGAGCTCTCCAGATGAAGGGTATCATGGAGCCAACTTGTGTCAAACCTTCGAGTCATGGAGGAGAGCAATCCCTGGAACTGGCACAAGCTTGGACAGAAACAGCAGCCACAAACTGGACTAATCTGCTTCACCACACTTGAATAGTTGGAGCAGAAGATGTTCCAGCACATGACACTTGCACTTTGCAAATGCCCAGAAAGGAAGTGCACTGGTTCACACACAAGCAGGCAGCAGGGGAGTGGGAGAAGCAGAACTAAAGCTCAGGTGTTCTTTGGTCCTGCAAGTGCCTTTTCCACCTGGACACATTACCCTGGAGGGGACTTGGTTTCTCCAGATGCCCATGCCTTCCTTCTGTCTGGTCTGTTGGCACTCTGGGGCTGTGGCTCAAGCACACACAACCTGGAGGGGCTCTCATACCACTCGCAGTCCACAACAGAGTATGAAGGCATCCTAAGTAAAACACTTGCATTGGTGCAAAATTTGAAGAAGGCTGGCAATCCCCATTTAGAGGTGGAAAAAGCAAAGGGATGTGGTTCTGCACTGAAGGTCACAGGAGGACATCTGTGAAAGGATATCACAGCCTGACTCCAATTCTCTGCCCTGTTCTGCAGCCATTCTCCTTCCTGAGCCATGTTAAACAGCCCCACAGCAGTGCCAGGAGCCTGGAGAAGCCCTGCAGAAAAGCCCTAGGGAGGAAAGAGTAAGTTCAGTGATGCAGAACAGGACAAGGAAACAAGCAGCCTACAAACCTCAGCAAAGTGGTCCTTACCTCTGATGGGCAGCTGGGGAACAGCAGAGCATTAGTGATCCTTGCTGCATGGAGCGTTTCTGCAGCAAGGAGGTCTGACAGGCCACAGGAGCTGCAGGTTGGTAACCTATGGAGGAAGCTCCTGCACATCCTCCAACTGGAAAAAAACAGATGTGACAAGATAACATTGAAAAGAAATCCCAAGGGGGAAACAGAAATTGGGGAGCTTGTTAAGAACCCTGCTGCCATCTGGAAGGCAGGAAGAGGCAGGCATCAGGGGAGCCTGGGTGCTCGCACTGGCACTGCGTGATGGAGGGATGGGGAGTAGCTGATGGGCCTGCCCTGCCCTGGAAATCTGATCTGAGAGTGAAAGGAAGAGTGGTTTTCATTTTCCCAAGACCTCAGGGTCTTGTAGCAGAATCTAAAATAATCACCTCGTGCTGATTGTTGTCCTTGGCAGGAACAGTAACTTTGTGGCCCAAAGGGTTTAATTGAAGATACAAGGGGGGAAATGGGAACACATTGGGCTCTTGATTTGCTAATAGGAGCCTTTTGTGCTGTTTATTGGTTTGGAGCCATCTCCTAGGTCTTAACCCTTTACTCCTTAGTTGCCATGAAAACATGTGGTCTTCCTCGACTATGCTTTTTTTTTTTTCAGAGGTAAGAACCGTTCTTTTTGAGCTTTCTCTAAGCTCCCATCATTGGTGCTAAATCTGGGGCATGGAGAGAGAAGAGAAGGCCTATGCCATGGTAACAGATGCCTTTGAATTAGTAACTGGTTTTCTAGTAACTGATATTTTCTGTAATTCAGCCCAATGAACACCAGCTTTACACTGGCCTTCTCTTATGGAAATGAAGGACAAAGGGCTTTTGCTTTCGGTTAGCCATGTAAATCCTCAGATGAAGCCTATTCTACCAGAAGGGTAGTAAAAGGCTGTGCTATAAATAGTGCTGTGTGTTTGCCGGCGCTGAGGCAGAAATGTAAGGTTTCATAGCCTGGACTGAGCACCCCAGTCATTTCAAAGCCAGGGGCTGACATTTGCCTTTCTGCTTCTGCTCTGATGTCTGTTTTGTTTTCTGATACAGTCATTTATTTCAAATTGGTCTGAATACGTTACATCTTGAGAAAGAATTAAGATCTAGCATAGACAAGTTAACTTGTCTCTGTAATCTCTTCCAACTGTTTTCACATAAAACATGCGGATTTATGGTGTTTTCTATCAGACCCCAGGAAAAAAAACACAGGGAAATTTAACAGCATGTAGCGATGATAGACATAAATTTGTTAAGCCCCTGAAAAGGCAGCGACAGGCAGCTCAGTAAAGGATGCAAGCACCATTTCTGCAGTTGCTGCATAGGAGCATTTCTTACTGATTTGAATGAAGCTGTTCAGATGCAGCAGCTGCGTAATCAGACACTAAATCTGCTATGATAATGACTGGATGTGGTTTAATCGGGAGGATCAAAAACTTAATTAGTTAACAGGGGGGAAAAAGTCATCTATAAGAAAAAGAGTAAGAGGGGTGATTTCACTATAAGTGCTGCATTTTTGCATAATTTTTTGTCTGTCAGTAAACAAAATCTATTAATGTAGAATGTGAAATGTACAAAGTCAGAGAAAGACAGATGTAGATTAAATATATCCTAACTGTAAAGATAGAGCAAACCCAGCTAAATCCTTTTCTGTCTCTATTTTTCCTTAAGAACTACTCAGAACAATCCTTTTGATTGTTTTCAATGTTTTTCTGATCCTCTACATTACTTTAGTAGAGCAGATGATTTTTTCATTTCCACTTTAGATTGTGATCAGTATCTTCACAATCATAGTCAAAAGAAGGTTTTTCCCTACTCATATTTACTAAGACATATTTGTCTTTATTTATTCAAACGTATTTCCTTGCAAAATTAGGCTGCGGTTTTGTCTTTACAGGTGAATAAATGAAGCCGGGCTAGGAATGAAACACATTCGTCTTATATGACATCCATCATTTCTGTCCTTAAAATACTGTTTGGTCATGGGATTTCTGGTTTCTTTGCATCCCTCATGTTACCCTGCATGTTCCCAGCTCCATGCAAGGAGCTCAGCACCTTTTGTTCCCACGCTAGCCTTCAACTGAATATGCTCTTGAAGCACGTTGAGCCACATCGGTGCCCTGGAGGCAGCCATCTCCCTGTGAAGCAGAAGGGGACACTGCTGCCTGCAAGGCTTCTGGCTGCCTTAGGTTTACTGACTCAGCCTCTCCCATCACCTCCATGATTCTACCCAGGCAACTTCTGCTCACTCAAGACCCCAGAGAATCTTTATTCAAGTCTCTTCTCTGTCCAAGGGACTTAGGAGTTTCAAGTGACACCAGCAGAAGGCTGATGAGGCCAGAGGACGAGCCTATCTGTAACTCCTGGGAGAGCAGACCCAGCCATGAAATGCCTGCCCAGTGCAAGCACTTAAGCAATAATGGAATTTGATCATAAAACTTCAGACCACAGGTTCTGAGCAGCAACACCACGGAGTGCAGCTGATTTTGTGGATGCTACTTTAAAATGTGGCTCCTGCAGCCTTCTGTGAGTTGGGAAAGGAAGCAGTAGCAGAAGGACTCAGACCTTCCTGGTCCAGGACAGCAGTCCATCACAAGCCCTTCCTCCCCTCCCTGGTGGCACCCTTTGCTCAAGGTCACCTTTCCCCTGACATTCACCTGGGAGTGCTGCACAGAGGCACTTTGGGGGAATTTGCATAAGGACGAAGCATCAAGATGGATCATTTGTTAGTCTTTTCAGAAGCTGCAGGGAGTTGTAATTAAGAAACTCATTGCATTTAAGACTGAAAATAAGCTGGAAAATATACACTTAATGATCAAGGACGAGTCTCCTTCCTTAGTCAGAACAGGAGATCTCCTGCTCCCAAGGTCTAAGTGAATACCTGATCCAAGTGCTAAGGGTCTTTGCAGGGTAAACAGTGATGTCATTAGAGATGAAGCAGCTTCTTGGTTCTCAGCTGCCACAGGAGTATCCATGGCTGCAGAAATAACCCTTTGAAGAACTTTGGAGCCTCCTCCCCAACCCCCTCAGGGCACTGTGGAATGGTTTTAATTGGAAGCAGACGTGCAATGTGGTAGGTAGGAGCAGGCATCTGCTCAATGTGGGCTTCTAGTAAACAACTCCTGTACAATGACTTTCAAAGGAAAAAATACCATGATTCAAGAGAAAGATTTTAAAATTAGACTAGTACTTACTCATGGTCAGTTGACTGGTCCATTAGACTTGCCAACGCTCCTTACTAATTATTCAGAGTCAAGAATATTACCTTCTCTTTGTTGCTTGATAGATTTTAGATGGAGCATTCATCTTCAGTGTATGGGTCACAGAGAGATTTCCAGGTCATCACTCCCACTGCAAACACTTTTCCAGTAAAATGGCCTTGTTAGAGAGATGTATTGTTGGGAATGATTGATTTGGGTTTGAATCGGGAAGGGACTTTTAGCTCAATATTAGAAACTTCATTTTGATTTAAAAAAAAAACCAAAAACTGGGCCAAGTCTTGTTTAAGAAGATTTTTTTCTTTTTTTTTTTCTATCACAGTAGATCTGCCAGGTTACTGTCATCTGGGTTTGTGGAAGGTGTTAAGAGCTGCATCACACAGATCTATAGTTTTCAAAGTTCATGAGGTTGCTGTACATTTGCCCTGCACTTTATTGAAACCCCTTTGTCTCCCAATATCCCAGTAACTATACTTGGACAAAAGCAAGGTTATCACTAGGCAATCTGTGTGACAGTGAATTTAAAACACAAGTCTTCTGCTTTCAGATACATAGGATAAACGACAGGAATGTGCAATTGGGGACACAGACTCAGAAGGCCTGAATGTAAAACTGTTTGTGCACTAAATCACTGGGAAAATATTTCTTCAGCCTCGTTCCAACTATTGGAAAGAGGAGTTATGCTTTTGTGAGCACAGGATCAATTGTGTCACTGTGTCCTGCTCCTTACTACCATTAAAGAGCTTTTCATGCCTTTTGCTTTGTTTTTAAAAACTGTTGAGCAGACTTTATTCCAGTTCTTATTCTGGCTGGCTCAGTATATTCCATGGGAGAACCTTGAGTGAGGCAGTGCTACTTAGCTTGGAAGTAAATAAACCTAAGGATTAAAACTTGACTGATGCAAATACTTTATGCACATTCAAAATGCAAGAAATTTAGTGAAAGTTGCAAACCAGAGGTTCTAATAAATGTAATTTAATAGTCATGGGAAGTAAGAGATGTTTTAAAGGTGGGAAATGTAGCTTGCTGCAGAATGCATTTTCTAACTGTCACACCAAAACTGCAACTCCAAAGTCAATTTGTGCCAAAAGAACAAGCTTCCTCACTTACTTCTCAACCAGGAGAATAAGAAAACAAAGATAATTTGAAAAACAAAATAAAAACTCAGTCCATTTCATTGTGTAAGTGGTTTAAAGGGGGAAAAAAATACATAACCAAATAAACCCCACATGCTGATGAAACAGAGGACCAGAAGACCAAAACTCTCTTTTCTGAAAGTCCTCCCTTAAATCACAAATTCAGTTTAGCTATTCTATGATGTGATTAGTAAAACTGCTAAAGGCATTTCTACGCAAAAATGAAATTGCACAGATGCCCAAGTATTCTCTTTTATGCTATTTTGGTGACATAACTCCCTAATGTCCTGCTTTGAAGAGCCTGGTATTTTCCAGGGCATTTGATACATTGGCTCTAACTTGAACATCAAAAAGTAACCTTCACGTTTATCAATGAAAAGTGACAACTGATTTTATTGACTGTTTTCATTATAACATATGACAGTGGGAATATTTTTCACTGTTAAGATTTTTGAATGGAAGAAAAGTGCAGTTAGTCTGAGTTCCTTACATTCATTAGAAGCAAGACTATTGAAACCATCAACATTTACAATGACACGTAAGCAAACACCAGAATCAGTGCCAATAAATACACAGAGTACCAAAATAAATATTTACAGAATTAAAAATATAACAAACACTGATTAGGATATCCTTGTGAACTGCCAGGGAAGAAAGACACCTATTGCTATCAGTTGGGTTGTAAATACATTAAGAATACAGTGACTCGAGGAGACACATACTCATCGAAGTTTGTAGAGGTGGAAAGGAGCAGAGTGTGTCTAACAGTCTGTTATAAAAACAGCCCCCCAGAATGTTGTGAGCTTTCCTTAAGAAAAAGTTGGTGCACACAGGCCCACCAAATTATTACCAAACCTTTTAGATGAGAAGAGTGGGGAGTTCTGGCTTTACTCACTCATTATCTCAAATAGGTCATACGCTACCTTACAGGAGGTGGCTGACACAAAACAATACAAGGAAATATTGTAATTAACAGTGGTCTGTCAGCTATTTCACATCTTACAGAAACAGGCTGAGTCACCTCTAACAGGACACACACATCCCCCTCAGCATGCAGGAAACACAGAGAGCATTGGTTTGTCTGATGCAGTCCCTGCTACCCTTTTCTCAGGCACACCATGATGTTTAAGCAGAGAGGGCTGTCATAAAAGACTAAAGCCATGTTGTATTTTCTGGGTTTATTGTATTTTCTATCACCTACATTCATATCTCATCTCGCATTTCAACAGGACCTCAACACCAGGCTTCAACACCACAACTTTTCTGAGACAGAATCAGGGAAAATTCAGATGAAGCCAAGTTATGAGATCTTCACTCAATATAAGCCAACAGCACTTACAGATCCACTGATATCAGATACAATACTGGTGGAACGAGTTATTGTCTAGCTGTTAAAATTTCACTCATGGTAGAGGATTTATTTTAATTTCACAAAAAAACAACAGCTTTAGTCTTGCTCCCCCTTATCCAAATTATCCCCATTATCCAAAAGCAGGATAATGTTGCTTAGTGCTTGGTGCTGCTTCACAGTGTGTCTTACACTCCCTCCCTCCCTCCCTCCCCACTTGTCCTTGGCCTGCAAGGGTGCAGCCAGAGCTCTCCACTCTGCCTAGGGCTTGGGGCTTTGCATCTTCCTGGCAAAATGAGGGTGGAAGAGCAGTGAGATGCCATAGGCCAGTGCAGGGCTACAGGGGGTTTGTGGATGTTTCCATGCTGAAACTGCCCTTAGAAAGTAAGACACTGGGCACTGCTCAGGTGTTGATGAGAGCAGTCACACAGTAGTCCACCTGCAGGAGCACTGGCTTCAGCACACCCAAGCTCACAGCGGCCCCTCACCCAGTGTAACACAGCAACCCGAGCATCAGTGCAAGAAAGAAAGGATACAGGGGTTTTTAGGCATAAGTGCAACTCTTTTTCCACAAGGACAAGAGGTCCAGGCCTTGCTTTCAGCCCATCTCCCAGATGCCCTAGCAGCCCTCTCACCCCAACACAGCAGCACCACCCTGCCTTTTCCTGCTGCTGTCCGGGGCTGACACTTCCACCTGGCAACACCTTGCACCCCTCTGCTGGCACCACATGGCAAGGTCACACAGCAAATTCGGCTGGTGATTTGGGGTGCCTTGTTCCCCCAGTCCACAGGCTGCAGGTGAGTTGGGACACACCTTCCCCTCTGCTGCTATTAACCAAGAATTACATTTTAAGGTCAGCCTTAATTCAAAGCAGATACGACCAATTTTCTTTTACAAGCACATTATGTTCAAGGCTTCCAATGTATCTGCATAAAAAGCCCATGGAAACAACCTGATACTGATTTAGCAACTGTCTTGATGCAACATCTTCCAAAATAATAAAAATCTGTTAAAGATCTTACCATTCAGTCCCCACATACCTTCTCCCTAATGACACATTAAAATTGGCTGTGCAATAATTAAAGGTAGGCTTCATTAGTTACCATATCAAAAACATGAACAATGACAAAACAAGCAGGGGGTTTAGAGCTCTGGAAAGAAGCTGGTCTTGTTTTTGCCATCAAGAGTTAAATTAAGGAAGGCAGCGATTGTGTTAGCTGTAATTTAAACATGCTGAGCACTGGAGTTATGTGCAGGAGTACAGCTTGTAAAAATGAAAAACAATGGAAAGACATGTTTTGCATCCAGATCAGTGAAAACACTACAACAGTAATATAAAAGATTGCAAAACACCTGAATAATGTTACTCTTAAAAAAGAAGGAAAAAAATAATAAAAAAGGAAGACTTGTTTAAGAAACACTTTATATTTCCTTAGGATTAAAAGATTAAGGACC
The DNA here is from genome assembly GCF_048771995.1 of Taeniopygia guttata. NCBI lineage: Eukaryota > Metazoa > Chordata > Aves > Passeriformes > Estrildidae > Taeniopygia > Taeniopygia guttata. Next base: position 68,820,549 of record NC_133024.1, on the reverse strand, counting down.
TCTGCCAGTTCTTACTGGAGTCAGTGGAAGCTTTGCCACAGCAGAACTGGACCCTGGCAGAAGATTGTCCTGTTGGCAAATGCCAGTTTCCTAATTTTGTGGCTATAGCTGGATTAGCTTTTACTGCAAAGCATTGCTTGGATGTGATGTCAAAGTAGGCAAAGCAATCTTCTTTTATCCATTGCTACAAGAAGCCTTTTATCCTGGCAGTTTAAATTCCTTGCCCTGTGAGGTGCTTAACCTTTTCCTCTCTGTACTACAACTTTGGCTCTATTTATTTAAGTATGTGCAGAAAGGAAAAAGGAAAGCAAAGATAAAATCTGGGCACAGTCTCCAAAACAAACAGCTCCTGGGCTTTCCTACAAGAGTGACCTGCTTCCTTGCTACATTTACTAAATTTTTCACAACAGGAAAGTGGAAGAATGTATTCCATGCAATGCAAAATACCACTTAACATGCTCACCCATGTGTATGAGATCACACAGCAGACATCTCCATTTTAAATATCTTTGCCACTTACTCTGAGGGGGTTTAATTTTTTCATGACCAAGAAGCAGAAGCTAAAACCTCCTGAAGAGGAGGCATAGTGGCAGCAGACTCATCTTTTCTGGTGCTGGAAGTTTAGATCAAAAATCTGTTTCCCAAGCAACTGCAGTATGTCTGAGAAGGAATGAGAGGCATACAGGAAAAAAAAAAAAACCAACCCAAAACATCCTAGGCAATAGTACTCACTGTTTTAGGTGGAGAAGCCTTCTAAGGCAAGAAAAGTTTTAACAACCTGCTTTTGCAGGAATCAAGGCCCTCATGATGTGGCTCAAGTAGTTATAGCTATTATTCCTTTGCATATGGCAAGTTCTTCCATTTCTCTTTACATAAAATGGACCTAGGGAACACCAAATCTGTGCTGAATGTTCCTACCCGAGATGCCCACAAGGAAGACAAAGTATGAACTAATGATGAGTAAAAAATTCCTAAATTAAAAATAAAGTGAGCTAAATTAAAAATAAAATGTCCCCTGAAAACAAACAGCAACTCCTGCTCACAGTAAACAGCACATGGACTCAGGACAAGGGAATCCTATCATCCCATCCCTCAGTGGAAGGGAGGGATGTTCACCAGGAACCCGTCCCAGGCCACTGGGGACAACTGACAGTGTGTTCTTAGCATTGAATCTCAGAAGAGTCATTTGTTGTGCAGTTCTGCTTGAACACGTGGGGTTATGTCACCAGAATAAAAACATAAACAAAGGGGAGAAAAAAGAAAAGACAAAATAAAAACCAAAATCAAACCCTGCAGAAGCTGTCATGTGTGAACCCAGCCAAGACTCATTTCTGCATTGTCTTTGAGTTGGTGTCAATTTGTTTTTCTGAGACAGAAGCCCCAGCCTTTCATATCAGTAACTATGAAAATACATTTTCAGGCCACCTTGCCTAGAATCCCCCATTGTGCCTGTTGGATAACCATCTGTCTTGTAAGTGGCTATTGTTACTGTGATCGGTCCCTTTCATACCATTATCTTTCTGAAAAGCCTTTTCTGAAAGTAGTCCATTAGAGCAGGGAAAGAAAAACCTCAGTGCATGGCCACGAAGTAGAATCAATGTCTCCCTTTGATCTGCAAGCTCAGTCAGTATTACAAATTTAAGAAACAACAAGGTTTTGCTTTGCTAAGCAAAGCCTGTTAATTTGGCTCATCTGCACTCTTAGCATCTTACTGAAAAATGCCATCTCTATCAGATGTTTTAAGACTTTGGTGCAATACTTGCTTAGATAAATAATTTTGTAAGATTCATTAAAAAATAATCAGTGAACTAATTTTCATAGTGTACATCTATGCACATAATTTTTAAAATTCAATCCTCTACTACCCTGAATGGTGGTGAGGAAATTCACAGTGGATGAAGAAAATGCTGGTTATTGATGGAATAAGACTGAACATCGTATTTTCTTATTCTAGTCATGGAATTTCCTCTGAAATCTACACGAATGTTCGAGTGCTATAACTGGCAAGAGCAAAATGCATATGTACTACATGGAAAATAAAACCTTTTATGTCTGTTGCAGGCCACACATTTGGTACTGGAAACGTGGCTCCTATCATGACAAAACAAGTCCACAAAAACATAATTTCATGCTACTGAAAGGAAATATTTTGTGCTGATATAAAGGACAGGAGTGTGTACCACTGAAATCACTGTAGATAGCTATAAAACACTATGCAATATATAGAAAAACCTCTAAGAACTTACAAAATTTACCAGTAGGGACCTGAAAGTGCAAAGAGTACACATAACTAAATATCGAGTCCTGATCTATAAAATCCTTTATGAATGACATACAGCTGATAATTACAAAGCATCATTCAGACCACCAAATAACAAGTGAAACAAATAAAGAAAAATATACTTTAGGAAATCAAAACAATGACACCATTGGGAATGTTATCTTTGGGACTCAGAACACCGTTTCTACCTCAATATCTACCAAAGACAAGGAAAATATATGCTTGAACAGGATAACACAAATAAGAATGCAAGCTACCACAAAATGCCTCAGGACTATTACCTCTTTATGTCTCAGCCTTTAAATCCAGCAAGCCATTAACTGCTTGTTCTTAGGCATCTCACAGTATTTTACAGGGATCTTTCAGGAATTATATATAGGTCTAAAGAAAGCCTTTGAACCTCCTTTCAATGATTGTTTTAGGCATTGTGTGGAGTTATACAAAGGTATTTGTATGAAAATTGAAAGCCCTGGTAAATATTAGATTTTCTATCACCTTTCCAAATAAAAACCATAGATGGCTTAAAGACAAAAGCGAATTTTGGAAGTACAAAGGTAAGTTGAACATTAAATTGTATCTTTACTCTCACACAACCATTACCCTGAATCAACGTCAGCACGTCGCAATGATTCAAACTACTGACGCCCTACTACCATCTACTTTCCCATTTTCCTTTTAAGGATATGATTGTCCTTAAAATATGTACATAGCAAGCAGCCAAACAAACCGCCAAGAGATTTGCAAAATGTACTTAGGGTGGGTATGTGACAGAAAGCTTGAGGGAGTGGCTCCGGAGCCGGGGCAGATGTCCTCCCTCCCACCCTCGCTCCAGCCAGCCCAGGGTTCCTCATTCCCGGGGCTAGCTCCGAGGAGGAGGCTGCCCCATGCAGAGGATGGAGGGGAAAACGCGGCAGAAAACAAAGGAGAGAGAGAAGAATGAAGGGAAGCCAAAGCATTTTAATGATGATTCGTGTTAGTGGTTACGTGAGAGGGAGTTAGTCTAGTGTCACACTATTGGTTTCTCAATGCAGACATGCCACAATGCAAACAAAACACGTATGATGAATAATTTGACACACACAAGTCCTGTAGAGATGGCAGCTGGTATCTCCTAGTGGGTTTAAAGATGCACCACTCCTACTACCTGTACTCAGTGCTTCCAGTTTTTACGGTACTACCACCACATCCTCCCTCCCTCTCAACTTCCAGTACCCTATAGAATCTCTCAGCACAACTTGTCCTTAGAACAATATGGGGAATTATGATTTTTCTGCAGAGTTGTCATGCAAGGAAAGATGCATCCCTCACAGTCAAACAAAAACAAAAGAATGGGAAAAGAAATGCCATGTTTAGGGGTGAGGAGCAGGATAATATTCCGTGTTCTGTACATACACCCTTTAGAGGGTGTTTTAGCTTTGACTTTCTAAAATGCACGAGTGGAGTCAGACCAAATGCAAATCCCTTTCTCAGGCAGAGGAAAGCGTCACCAGCGTGTTTGGAGGCAGATGTGGAGCACAGCCCCCAGGCCGTGCGTGGGAGCGCTCACACGGGTGTGAGTGTGCACGGGGAGTGCCTCGGCTGGCGCAGGGACCCTGCCAGGAGCTGTGTGCTCGCTGCACTTATGTACAACACGTCTGTGTGAGTGGGCACACAGGGAACCACACACCTCCACGTCAGGAAGAAAACATAAAATAATCCTCTTTGAAGTGTATTAAGGTTCTTAAACCATGAAAACAGGGATTGGTTAGGGAAACTAACATTTTCACTGGGATGCTGCAACTCGGTATTAAATTCTGCAGCAATTTCAAAACTGGATGTCAATTTCACCTTCATAACTCTAAGGTCATTTCCCCAGTGAAACACGAATCATGCATATACATATATACAATTCTTACTATGGTATTTCCTGGCTTTTTATGGTTTGCCTACAACCTTAATATCCTTCAAATGTATATTCTGTATAGTTATTTTCCTTTTTTTCCCTTTTGATTTAAGAGACAATAAAACCAACTGCTATGTAAGATCAGACCCATTAATTTCAATGACGTGAATTTAGGATTCTCTGCATAATATAGAAATGTATATTTTTAAAATGTATATTATTTTTTAGATACACTGGAGCATATATTTTATATTAACTGTGGTCTGATGATTAAATACTTATATCAAAATATTTTGTAAATACATAACATTTACCTTTAGACTTCAGTGATTTTTAGAGCTTTTTCAGTGTATCATAAAAATATGTCCTCAGGCACATTAAAACCCTATTATATTTCTTTGAAATGTTGCCAATGCCCATGTACAGTAGCCACTACTCAAAAATGTCATGGCCATTAATACATTTCTCCTAAGATCCAAGCTCATCAGACCATTTTATGTACCACTAGCATACCATATTTTTTTCTCTCTTAACATAAAATTATTCTGACATTATTGTGAATGAAAATAAAAAGCAACAAGAACCCAAACTCTTTTTTAAATAGTCAAAAACTAATTTTATATATTTTAAAAAATAATACTTAAAAAACAAGTTTCTTTGCTGGGTTCCTTCTTGGTAAGGTTTAAGCCCAGAGCAACTTTTGTCTAAACCCCTGAAAATAGAGGTTTGCAGTGGCAGTGCTGTCAGAACATCAGCTCTGAGCCATGGAATGTGCCACTGGAATAAAATCAGCACTTCAGACTTACTTATCTGGGGATGCATGAGCCCATACAAACCAGAATTTTTCTCTAATTTAAGGTACTTACACAAAGTTCTATCCTTTTAGAACTGTAAAATTATCTACCTATAAAAACTAACTCTTGCTTAAACTCTAGATAATAAGGACAGGTGATTTTTTTTTAATAAAAAATCTGCTAAAACACGTATATATTTACACATGGCGAGCAAGTTATTGTATAAATGTGGACAGTGTGTATATATTGGCATTTAATAAAATGTTTCCCTGAACCTGATTGTATGCATTATTGGACAAGTATTGATGTAAACATCTGAACCTACGTCAGGTGTCTCTTGTTACCCATTTACATTAGACCAGATCAAAACCAACCAGACAGACAGACAAACGAAAATATATTATCCTGTTAGACGAGTCCACCTAACTCCTTAGTTTTATCTCCTGCACACAAGTCAATCAAGTCTGCTGATGAGCAGTGTTCTCGTTCCTACAGCAGGTAAAATACCTGTTAGGTGGGTTGTTTTCTGCTTGGCATTTTTTCCAACATCTCGTGGAGCAAACATCATTTCCAGAGCCAGCCAGGCACCCAGCCTCCACTCCTCCCCTAGAAATGATTAAAAGATAAGTGTATAGGAGAATCTCTCATGTTGCTCCTTTTGTAGCACTGTTCCCTTGAAGAACTCATGACACTGCTTTGCACGAGGAAGGATGGTCATAATCCAAGTCCTGCTTCCAGAAAGGCATGTAAATATGAACCTCCCCAGTGTTTAGTGTTGCAGAAAAAAGATACAAATGTAAAAAAAAGGTGCTCAAAAAGAAGTTGACTTCTTGTATTTAGCCATACAGTCTAGTAAGAAGAGACTCAGAAGTGCAGGCCCACAGAGTACAGTGAAGGAAACCTTTTAGGTGACTTTCTTAGGTGATGCAAAACTAACATATTATCTGTGGTTTCCTATTCAGACTTTCCCACATGGACATTGTTCTCTGCCTTTGCCTCACTTCTTACCCAACTACTTTTTGGCACTGTCCTGGTACGTGGCAGTTTTCACTGTTGTCCCTGCTACGCCCCTGTTACTGACCCGGCGTACCAGGACTTTGGAGACAGGGATTTTTGTTCTGTGCATCTCACTTTTGGCCAGGTGATGGTGTGCGACGTGATGGCTGTTACTGGCATCTGCTCCATGGCTGGCAGAATGCGAGGAAAGGTGTTTAATGCTGATGGGTATCTTGGAGTCCTTCGCTGTGCTGGAGGGTGTTTTCAGTGAGCTCACGGTCGTTATTGGAGACACGGGCTTGGAGCGTGGCACGCTGGGGACTTCCTCGTTTGTGGGCCCCGCTGGTGGGTTCTCATCCGGCTCAGCATAAAGGTCATAGAGAGCATCCCCACTGTAGCTATCCCTGGGAAGGGTTTCCTTCTGGATGCTTACGGAACTATCTTCCTCGGGACCGGGGGTGGTGGAATCCCAGTAGCCCTCATCGCTGTTTGGGACACCCTCGTGCTGCTCCTTTTCCCTGCTCTTCTGCTCCTCTTTATGGTTCAGGTGAATGGCAATCTGGTGGAGGCCACCACGTTTCACCATCACCCTATTCTGGGCCCCCTCGGTACCTCGGGTTTCCTTCAACCCCTCGGGCTTCTTGGTCCCTCCTCCGCTTCCTCCTCCTTGCATCTGATTCTCGTCTGTCTGTGACAGCATATCCCAGAACTCCTGCAGGCAGGTGTCATCCACCTGGTCGGGGCTGGCCATCTCCTCCCCTCCTCCCTGGTAGGCCACCATGGTGGGGTGCTTCTTGGTGGCACCCAGCTTGCTGGGCCCGGGTGCGCTCTTCTCGCAGACGCCACTCCCGCCGCCCACATCCTCCTCATGGTCCGCAATAATATCTCCGCAGCCTGTAAGAGAGTCAAAGCTTTTCAGTGAAGTCACGTCAGCAAACATCAAACAAATACGATCAATCGATTGCTCTGAGGGTGGATCAACAGAGGAAGGGTCAGGGGCGGCTGCCGTCTCTTGACCGCTATCACAGTGAGGTTCAACAGGGGGGATAGTCGTTATTGGAATGTCACCTGTTATCGCCGCATCCTTCGCAGTCCCAACCTCTCCGGCGGCCGGCTCCGGTCGCTCGCGGCTGAGCTCCTCGGGTGGCCGCACGGCGGCGGGCGGTTCCTCCCGGGGCGGGGGGCTGCTGGCCCGCGGCTCCGCGCCGCCCGCCTGGGGCTCCTCGGCCGCGGCGGGCGCCTCGCCGCTGCGCTTCTCCCGCGGCGGCTCCGGCCCGGCGTCTCCCGCGCCGCTCGGGCTCTCAGACAAAGGTTTCGGCGTCTCCTCCTTGATGCACTCCAGGCTGGCGGTCAGGGACCCCGGCATGATAAGGCCGGACGGGATGTCCGAGGTTTCCCCCCTCTCCTCCTTGCCGTTTTTGTCCTTTTTGTGCCACCGCATGCTGCTGAAGATCCCCTTCAGCCCCCTCTTTTGTCTGCCGCCGGCCCGCGGCTCCGCGCCCTCCGCCTGCCTGCCGTTCTTCCTCAGCAGCGAGAAGAAGCTGTGCGACTTGGCCACCGCGCTGCCGGCGGGGCCGCCGAGGCCGCCGGCCGGCCTCTCCTGCGCCTCGCGGCTCGGCGCCTCGCCGCCGCCCGGTTCCTCCTTCTTGCTGCTCTCCAGCACGGCGTCGGCCAAGCCGTCGTGCGTCCGGCTCCGCACCATCCCCGGCTTGCCGGCGCCCTTACCCTCCCCTCCTCTGCTCCGCACCCCGAAGATGCTCGGCATGGTTCCCCCGGACTTCCTCCTCCTGAAAAGCTTGAAAGCGGTTTTGTTAATCCTCCCCGACGGCTGCTCGGCGGCCGGGGGCTCCACACAGTCGCAGTGCGAGTCCATTTCTGCCTCTGCCGCGGCCGCCGCGGCTTCCCCTCCGCCGCGGAGCGCGGTGCGATCCCTCAGTGACAGCCCCGCCGCCGCCGCCCGCCCGTCTCCATGGCAACCCGGCGGAGGGAGGGAAGGAGGGGATAAGCCGCTTTCCCCCGCCGCGGGCCCGCGCCAGGCGCCGCCGCCGCCCGTTCCGAGCCGTTCCGAGCCGTTCCGAGCCGTTCCGAGCCGCCCCGCGCCGCCGCAGCGCCGCCCGCCCCGCGGCCCTTACATAACGCGGCCCCTGCCCACCGCCCGCCGCCCCACGCCGCCTCTCTCACGCACAGCCGGGCTCTCGGGTGGCCGGGCGGGCAGAGCTCGGCTGTTATTTATGACAGCGTTTTGCATCGCCGCTGTGTCCCGCCGGCACGGTCGCATCGCGCTCTGGACCGCGGGCATTGCGTGACTGAAGCCGTGGGCTGGGGGATGCAGCGAAGCGCTCGCAGCGCCGACGGAAAGCGGGGTCGCTGGGGGGGTGGTGGCGGTCTGCAGGTGCTAGTGCACCACACGGCAGGGACAGACGGGCGGGAAAATGGGACACACAGACCGAACCCGGTTCGTAAATACTCCCGGGGGCAGAGGAAAAGGATGCTAACTTCTCCCCATGCCCCTTGCTTTTCCATCTCCCACCTCACCAGGACGACTCCCACCGTCCCCGTGTCCTTCTCTCTCCGCAGTGCCCGGGGCCACATGTGCCCACTGCCGAGAACCAGAGGGGAGCAGTGGCACAAGCTGGGGCACAGCCCAGCCTTCTCTCCGGTCGCCTCCCCTGCCATGGAGGGGGAGCACGGTGGCAGCCCCCACGCAAACCTTCTCCCGGCCTCTGCAGCCACTGCACAGTCGTGGCACCCAAATCATGTCCATGTCGAATTGCCACCAGGGATGATGGCCGACTATCCAGTCACATCAGGGTGGCTGGTGTCACTCTGACCACAAAACTCCTAACTGGCTCCAAATCTATCCCAGGTGAAAATTAGAACAGAATAGAGCAGGGCAGTTGGGAGGAATGTATAGCGCTCATCCAGCCCAACTGCTTGACCTAAAGGCTTAAAGCACCTATTGTCCAAATGTCTCTTAAACACTGACAGATTTGGGGCATCAACCACCTCTTTAGAAAGCTTGTTTGAGTGTTCACCACCCTTTCAGTAAAGAAATGCATCCTAATGTCCAGTCTGAACCGCCCCTGGTGCAGATTTAAATCATTCCCATGCATCGTGTCACTATATACCACAGTAAAGAGCTCAACACCTCCATTTCCCCTTCTCAGGATGCTGTGGAGAACAGAGAGGTCACTTCTCAGTGTCATTTTCTCTAATCTAGACAACCCTGGCCAAAATAACCAGCCCTGGGCTCCAGACTCGCTGAAGTCTCAGCTGGGTTATTTCAGCTCAGGGCAGTGCTCTGCACCAGAGCTGCAAAGCAGACATGCTTTCACCCAGGGCTGTAATAGTGCCTGTGCCCTGGGAGCCCAGCTGTGCCATACAGCACTAGTCTGGGCTCTTCAAAACAGAAACACTTGTCTGGGTTTAAGCTCTAAATGCAGGTGAGTACCACTAAAGAGAAGTCGTGTGTGGGCCCACTGGCATGGAGCTCCCTTTGAAGTCAGTAAAAGGCTTTGCCATTGACTGCACTAGCTGGAAGAATTAGTTGTAGGTTTGGGTGTTTTTTTAACATCATCAGACATTCATTGCACTCTCCCATGAGAGTAGGTTGAATTATCTGTTGTGAATAATTTATCCAGTGAATTTAGTCCTGTTCATGTATAAAAGTGCCATTTGCATTCAGAATTAGAAGTGTTCGATAAGAGCAATATGAGCGAGCACATCATTCAACTTACAGGTCTCTTCTGCCTTCTGCCAGAGACAGAGGAAAAGACAGATGAGGCAGAAGCCAAGACACTGGCTGGAGGAGGAGGAGGAGTGAGTTAGGAGGAGGAGTGAGTTAGATCTTACAGAGTACACTTTGTAAATATGTGCAGCACCCAGAAGCCAGGAGACAGACCAGAACTTTGACCCAGAGGTGCAAGTTCCTCACCTTTACTGTGCCTCCATCAATGGTACCACATCATGAGTTTCCCCATTACTTGGTCATATTTCTGCTCTTTACACAAATGAAGGAAATTTGATAAAAGAGAGAGAATGCCAAATGCTTTTGAGAAAATTCAAAGAGCCAGGCACTTTTGAAATTTGAAAGAACAAGCCCTGATCATGTATCTTGGGGAACAAATGGGTAAAAATGCTAACAAGTAAGGCTTGGCCACCTGTCTGAAATTCTCTGATTTTCCACTTTCATCCTGGTGCTTTGCTACATTTCACCAATCCTTTGTATTTCACCAGTTCTTCTTACAATCATTGGGTCTAGGAGACTCATAGATACAAAAGGCAGAGCAGAGGTGACTTAATGCCTAACAGCTGTATGCAACAGGCAACCTATTGTGCCTTGCTTCTTTTTGTTTCAATATGTGTGGCTATGACAGAAAGAGTGGACTTTCAGCTTGTTTTTCAGCCAGCTTAAAATCCAACTGTTAGTGGAGGAAAGCGACTTGAAGTCAGCCTGAAATTACTACTTGGGAAATGTTTTGACAAATTGCTTTTTTTTCTATACACTTGGTTTCAATACTTTTTGTACTTTAAAAACATTATTTAAATAATCTTGGAGTACCTCAGTCATTCCAAAAAGGAAATGGTAAAGCACTGAATTTTGAAAGTGACAAAAGAAATTTTCCCATTTTTTCTTTTATCCTTTTGTTTTGACCTGTAGACATCTATGGATTCATCATGAACTTATGACATGCTTTTCAGTCCTCTGAATTATGGCAGGGATTTCTTTATGGCTTCCCTTAATCTCTGCAGGTCTGAAATGGAAGCTTGCTTCTGACAGTGAAAAATGTCATAACTCTGTATGCTCAGCAAGGGGGAAGAACGACTGACAGACACCTTGCAAAGTGAAAACAAATGAGGAGCTCTAATTTAAAAGCACAGAGAGACTCAGAGCCTGCAGGGAGCTCCTGATGACATGTAGACAAGGGGCAGCTGAGCTGCTGTTGATGGGAGAGCTGTTCCTATTGCATTCCCCCCGACCTGGCTTAGCCTGAGGGGCATCTGACGTGGTGGAAGAGCTCCCATGCTGAGCTGCATGGCACGGCCACACCAGCAGGTTTTATTCTAGCTGAAAGGGATATGAAAAAGGGTCTGTTCTACAAGGTGGAACTTTTTAAATGTTTAGAGTATGAATGATGAAAACCAGACAAGAAGCACTATATTAAAAATTCTTCAAAAAAGAGTAATATAGAAAAAGGTAGCATTTATAGGTATACATTTTTAAATAGCAATTAAGCGCTTTGTCATGAAGGTTGGTTTCCTGGACATACCCTACAGCTCTTTTGAGCTGCCTGTTAAAGATCACTATCACAGACTGCTGGTCCAGCTCTCATCCTTGGCTCCACAGCTGACCTGTGCTGTGATCCTCAGGAAGTTTCCGACCACGGTGCCTTCTCCAGTAACCCACGGGCGCCGCCGCCCTGTCCCAGCCTGGATCCCTGCGGAGCCGCAGGGGCAGCCCTGAGCTGCGGCCGTCAGATGGAACAGCAGGAGCGGCGGCGATCACAAACACCTGCAGAGCCCCACCTGCCTTCTCCACAGCCATCACACCCGGCAGCGGCACTCAGTTGCCCCAGACACTGCAGTCTGTGGCACAGAATGAATACTGAATAACATCCTAGGTTTCATCGTGTATGAATAAGTGATGGGATTGACAGGTAGCAAACCATCTTGTACGTAATTTTGACAGAAGCCCCAGTTTTTGGTATTTCAATGCTGTCTGAATGGGAGTGCTGGGCAATGGGTGACAGGACAGAGGTGTTTGAACATCTCTGCAGGAGTTTTTTACTTCATGCTTCATTACTGTGAAGCTTCAGTGACTCCAGAGTCAGGAGCAGCCCTCCCAACATAAGCAGGATATGCTCAGTTTTAAGCCAGAAGACTGGTTTTTGCTGAAGTTCTTTACCTTTTTTTTTATTTTTTTTCTTTCTTTTATTTTTGTTAGCATTCTCTATCATTGTATTTCACCCACCACATATACTATAGGCTCATAGAATTGTTCGGGTGAAAAAAGACCTTTAAAACCATTGAGTACCACTGTTCATTGTACATATGCATATATAATTCATGGGGCTCAAAGATGCTACATCAATTTAAAACTTGTAGGTCTTCTTAATGATAAGCAGTGAATCTAAATCACTGTGAATGCGAATTGCAAGACTGGCTGGCACAGTGCCTGCATCTAGGCCCCAGCTGGTAATGGGAGAAAGTCAGCAGGCTTTTAGAAAGCAATGGATAATTACCTTGCCAGGATCTAGAATTAAAGGATGAGTGCAGGGAGGCCCAGAGTAATAATGTGTCCATAGGGAAAACAGGCCCCTACCTGAAAAGTTACTTTGAACGCAGCTTTTTGTTTTTGCATGATTAGGTGTGCTGCTGCACAGTTAAACTCTTCAGTGCATTACAGGACCAGGAAATGGGAGAGATGCTCTTTGCTGGATTACTAAATCAATGGGCTCATTAAGACAGACATAAGTAGTGTCAGATCTCTACTGATACCTTAAAATCTGCTTATGGAGCCACTGGGACTACAAAAAGAGAACAGTTAAACCAGCAAAAAAAAAAAAAAAAATCAGAAAAAGAAATGGGGAATTGAAGAATCCCTCTTATTTTCCATGTGAGCATTCTTGCTGTAACACATATCAGTGGCAAGTGGCTGCTCATACAGGTAAAGGGGGAAAGTGTCTGCATTTCTAACATTTGCCACTTGTTTGCATTTGTCTCCCAATGGATCGATATCTTCTAATACATATTTCCTTCCTCCCTCTCCAGCCCATTCAGCAGCAGCTAACACCACTCCAGGACCATTTGTTACCCCTACCTCCACTTTCAGAGGCCAGACCATTTTCCCATATCCTTTCCTCAAACCAAACCTTCCTCAGCTGCAGAGATCTAAAGACCAGAGGTGTGCAGTTCAGCATGACCAGAGTCTGGCTGACTCTTGCTCACAGGCAGCCCAAATCTGAGGATGTGTCAGGGAAAAAGCTCCTAAGGGAATCTAAAAAATGCAATATATGAAAGGAAGACTAAAGAGTGGCACATAGAAGATGAGGGATAAAGTGAGGAAACTCTATCAGACTGTCATCTCCACACAGGCTCACCAGAAAATTCATGGATAACACATGGGAAACTGTCACCAGCAAAATCTGGTACCAGTGCAATGTACAGATAGCAAAGTTCATCATGACTAGGAGATGTGTATGTCCCTATACATGTACAGTATATCTCCAGTCTCCAGGGAGATAATAAACTGTCATTACTGTGCTTTAATGACTGAAGAGCTGCAGTACTGGGAAGTGTTCAGTGAGCAGAACAAGACCTGTTTCTCAAAATAGACACCTGGACTCTATTTTCAGAAAATTACATCTAAACTACACAAATTTATAGAACTTGAAAGTGCCTGATGCAAAGCTGTGTAATTTAAGTAAACCAGAACATCCTCTAAATCTCCAAGAAACCACACCAAACAAGAGCCAGGGCACAGAACCTTGAACAGGTAACAACCATGCCCTTCCACAGCACAAATGTGGAGGAAAGAAGAAAACAGCCACTAACTTTTCACATGTTTAAACACTGTCCCTGTCTAGCCAAAATAGGAAGAAGTCTCATTTCATGAGCCTTGCAGACTGTGTGTCAGACCTGAGACTTCCTAGTGAAGACTTAATGAGGGGGAATATTTGTCCTCATTGGAAATATCCTTCTAGCAAAGGCCAACAACTTCTCTGCACGTGAAAGGAGTCCTGTGGCCACTGTGGGTTTTTTTTTTTTATTACTGTTCCTCCGCCCCAACATCCCTTCTGGGTGCAACTTCAGAAAAAAAAAAAGGTCAGCAGGAAATAGATGTTCAGGTTGAACAAAACAATCATGGGGTTTCTGAAATCAAGTAAACCATCTGAACTGAGGAAGCATGAGGATACAATAGCTCATCCAAGATTTTTGTAGAGTTTTTGTTGTCAAAAAATCATTTCTGTAGAAATGGCTTATATTTTGCTGTTTTAAAGAGCAAAATAGGAAAATAATAGTAACCTGCCCAAAATGAAGCAAAACATGATTAGACCTCAAAGAAAATTATTTAATGTTTTCCAGTTCAGTCAACAGATTGAAAAAAATCAATTCTCTGCACACTATCTTTGTGTTATCCAACTGTTCTTCCCAATGCAAAACAAAAGGATTACAGCAAAATAAGGAAACTGAGAAACTGAAGGAAGGGAAATATCCATCATTTGTCTTAAAGCTAAATAGAAATTAAAAATGAAGGCAGTGCATGTAGTCTCCCAAGGGACAGATTTACTTCTAATTAATAACATGTTAGTGCCCTAGCACTCTGTATTAAAAACCCAAAACCTTCTAATCCTGCTGGAACAGTATAGCTAGAACCTCTAAGAATTAACCCAGTCCAATCCCAGATTTACTTGCACTGTAATTACGGGAAATGTTTCGAGTTTATTTTCTTCCATATACTAGACTGAACTGAAATGAGGAAGTTTTAAAAAAAGCACATTAATATGTTTTTTTAGATTGATATGGTGCCATTCTTTGGATGTTTGCAGAATATGAGACATAATATAAGCTTAAATTTTATTTTTAATTCTACTTGTTAAGTTTTTCTGCTTCAAAAATAAATGAAAATAAAGTCTTGGCTGTGCAGACTCAGCAGACCTGACAGACAATAGTACCACAGGAGGGATGGGTCTTCCCCACTATCTTTAATTAAAAGCCCAAACAGGATTGTAAGCAGATTAAGGAGACCATGGGGAATACTGGGTCAGAATATGTTTTTCAAGCAGTTGAGATGCAGCTGAGCATGATTTTTGAAGAACAGTTCTGCTAAAACACTTGTATTGAGAGGTAAGCATTTAGAAAACTTTAATCACACTGAGGATGCCTGAGGTTTTTCCTTACCTTTGTACTATCTCTAACCATCCATTGACTTCAGCAGAAATTCTTCTGATTAGTGTCAGCAGGTGTAAAAGAACTGGGACCTTAATTAAAGATTCACCCTCACTAAATAAGATACTCAGATAAATGTGATCTTTTTTATTTTTTTTTAAGTAAGAATTACTTACCAAGTTACTTAACAAGACTTCTATGAGATTCAGCTGCCACAGATAAATTTTTTAAAAGTCCTTCCATTACAATTATTGATGGATTCACAACTAGTTTGATTTCAGGAATGCTCTGTCTCACTTTCCTCTTCTCCCCTCATTTCACTTTGAATTAAGCAACCAGGCCCTGGGCAGAACATGGGTTGGAGCAGCTGGGTGCCAGCACCGTGGTAAAATGTGGAAGGCTCAGATGGAAGGACTCGGAGGCCAAATGTGAAAAAGGCATCCGAGCACATGTGAAACACACAGGCTGCAAGGGAACTACTGAAAAACTTTGGGACCAAATCTGTGTCTTGGGACATGGTGGGAAAGGAAAGAAAGAATTGTGATTTTTATTATGACAGATTTTCAAAGCTAACAATAAAATTCCCTGACAGGATTTTTTTAGGAGCCTCAAAACTGCAAATACTCCTGTATGCAGATACACACTTTGTATGTTTTGCATTTGATACAGGGTATGCCTCAGAAGCTTCCAAAAGGGTTGGCTATAAAATGCCACACAAAACCAGGTTGTGCCTCGCAAACCTGTAGGAATCACTGGCTTCCATCTGTCTCAAACCAAAAGGTAGGTTTTGTATCCCCATGCTTTAACCAGCTGCAGAGTAAACAGCTGCATCTCAGTTAGTTAGCTTAAATCCCCTTTCTTTAATGTGGCAAAAGGCAGGTATTCTCAGGGTGCAGTTTATTTGAAATGTTTTACAGGCTAGCTTATGGATGGATGGGGTAAAAAAAAAAAAACACCTCTGAGCTCGAGTTATATTTTCAGAGAAAAACATCTAAGTTTGCTCAAATCGGCCCTTCTCTAAGTGTTTTGATATTTGTGGTGTTTAAGTTATTTCCCCACTTTTCCAAAAATATCAACCAACATTTTTCAGCTTTCAGATTTTCTGTTTGGGAAAAACATTGTTACACAGAAATAAAACACTTTTCATCATCTCTAAAGCAGGCATGTGCATTGCTCAGTGTTTATGC
Source organism: Taeniopygia guttata (assembly GCF_048771995.1). NCBI lineage: Eukaryota > Metazoa > Chordata > Aves > Passeriformes > Estrildidae > Taeniopygia > Taeniopygia guttata. The sequence continues at coordinate 68,804,520 of NC_133024.1, read as the reverse complement.
ATATGGCAGTGCCTTCCCCTTGCACTGGAGGAGCTACTAAGATAGTCGTAGGTTTGCAGGACTGGGACTCTGGTGAAGGTTACCCCATGAGAAAGGCTTGGTGGAGCCTGGATTTTGGTTGTGTTGGTCCATCAGAGGGTTTCTAAAGAAATCTGACCCTGCTTGTTCCTTCTAGAAACTCAGCCGTGCTGCACGTGGGTGAGCTCGTTAGCAGGAGGCACTGGCGGGGCTGCTGGTGCCTCGTGGAGCTGCACATGGATAATTTCACACCCAGCGATTCCACTGATCCCGTTTCGGTGTCGGCCCCAGACGTGCTGCTCTCCCCAAGGAGCGCTGTGTGGGACACGCGACACAAATAACACCAGAGGTTTTTTTCCATGGGGCTATTTTTGACAAGTGCTGCTGCTTTGACAGCAGATCGCTCGATCAATTCTAACTGAATGTCAGCTAAAGGACGGCTTTTCAGTTGTCTCTTTTTGCTTTTTTTTTTTTCACCACTAAGAAAAACGAAGCAGTGGGTGTTGATTTATGACAGTTTTACTGGAATATCTAAGGAGTACAGTGCAGTTTAAGAATAGATTTGTACCGAGAGGAATAATCACTGGGGCTTCCACTCCTACTCTTCTTTTTGTTCGGACAAAACAGGTTTCCAGAGAAGCACTATTTGAACAAGGACCATGTAAGAAACACAGGATTAGGCCCTCTGAGTGGGCTGGTAGGGTACCTGGTAGGTAAAGCAAGCCTTCACCAGCCTCTTGCAACATGAAAGTCTCTCCTCAGTGCTGTTTCCACACACAATAGCTGGATTCAGCATCTACCGAGGATGGTAACTGCAGAACTTCCACCAAACTCCACAGTCCTGGATCAGGGCCAGAGGCAAGCAAACTGGAAGTCAGTAGCACCAATTTGCCCACTATCTCTGGCTGACTGGGAAAAGCCCATTTCTCTTGATTGCTGGCCAGGGCATATTACCTCTTGCTTCCAACTAAACCAAATGGGAAAATTATGCACCAATCCAAAAGGTGTTGTATCTATCAAATGGGACAGTCAAGATCATCCACTCATTTTTGTGGATTTTTTCCATGGAGATTCACAAAAATAGGCTGACAGGTGGTGACAGAGCCTTGCCTGAACTCATGGATTACCAGGACAGAAGGAAGCATCCTGTGGCTGTTAGATCTGCAGACCTGGAAGAAACAAACTGGAGAAAATGACCTGATTTTTTTCGAAAACACATGACTATGGCCTGTCTCTCTTTTGACTTTCTTGCTTTGTAACATAGACGCACACGCATAGATATGTGCATATCTAAACACATTAAACACAACACTAAAGTCCCAGAGCATTTTTCAGAGAGATTCCTCTCCTTTTCATGCTGATTTTAAACATGCCTAACAGCTTTCTCACTCTGAAAGTAATCCTTGGTATTAGTTTTTTTATTTGTACTTGTATCGATGAAATAGTAAAGGGGATAAACAGACAACAATCTGCATCCTTCACTAACACTTATCTCAGATCAATTGATAGTCCCTTGTCAAGCTGATTGCTGTCAAAACCAGGACAAGCAAAGGCATTTTCCATTCCCACCATTGCAGCTGTTGTCTTTTTCTGTTAGCCCAATTAAGCAAAGCAAAAAGGAATAGCACCGTATCAGAGCCAGTTTGCCTTAGGATATAAATTGTTGTCTTTTATTTGTTCATAGCCAATGCTGCAAGAATAACAAAGCGATGCCATAAAACTCAACCACTGTGCTGAAAACACAAAGGAGCCATTTTTTCCCCTCCAACTCTTGATGGCATCCAGCCATGCTGCCCCATGGCAGGCGCCGTCCCTCCCTCAGCCTGGCCGATGACGGGGCTGTGCACAGCCTGCCCATGCTGTCTGTGGCCAGCCCTGTGCCCCTGCTGCTGGGCACCAGGGCTCAGCCTCCCTCAGCCTGAGCCCAGCACAGCTGGGCTTCCCCCCACCATTCCAGAGCCAAGGGGTTTTGCTGGGTGCCTCCATGAAAGCTGTTTCCCCTCTTCCACTGCTCCTCCACACTTGGCAGGAGAGAGCCCTACACCTTTCATCTTGGAAAGCAAGAGGGAGCCCGTAATTTTCTCTGGCGCTGTTAGCCAAAGCCCTCCTGGAAAGTAGCTGATGCTATTATTGTAGAAGTGTAGCTGACTTATGGCAACAAATGCCAAAGAAGTGCATCACCCTTGTGGCTTGTGGTCTGTGTGGCAGGACACCCTGTTGTGTGCTGGATTGTCACATGTAATCTATGCAAATGCGCTCATTAGCTTTAGCAGATGTTTTTCTATTATGCTGTTTCAAAACTGAAAAAGAGATCAGAAGGCATTTTTTTCTTACCTAGATTTTGAGGAACAGAATAAATTGCAATGGCCTGTTGCTAATGTGAACAACACCCTTCCTGATACATAACACTCTATACCTACTTCCATTCTATATAAGAACATTTTAATGACTGCTTTTCACTTTATTGATCAAATTTTCAACAAAAATCCTCATAACAGCTTTAGGAAAGTCGGTTTGTGTTTAGTGCCTGCTTGCGACACAGGGAAACAAACAGATAATTTAGCAAGGTATCAAAGCAGAGAATTAGCAGCAAATTTAAGTTCTTCATTCCTGGTCTTGCTGCCAGGCAGTGCTCCTCATCAGAGAGTACACTTTTTGCTCTCCTTGGGCATATACATCTCGGTTGGTTGCCCATGACAGCCACCAGAGCAGCTGGTAAGGTAGTTTGGATACAGCCACTGGGTCTGAGGGGCAAGATGGTTTAGAGGCATGAATGCAGGCTATTTTGTACCTGGTGTCTCACTACCAGACAGAACCCTGTGCAGAGAGCAGATATAACCTCAATGTCCCATCCTGGAGCTGTGGTAGGGCGATGAGAGTGCCAGGGACACAACCACAGTCTGACCATGGGAGCTAGCAGTGGGAATTGGGACTGGAGCAGGGACCAAGGCAAGACGCACATCAAAGAGGCAAGAAAGAGGGTGAAGCTGAACTAAGAGGATTTGCTGGGGGCTGTGCCAGGAAGCCCCTGGAGCAGCCATATGGCTGCAGGCAGTGCTGGGCACCACCAGCCTCCCCCACTCCTGTGCCCACACAAGCAGCTTCTCCTCAGCAGCAGGGCAGTGGCGTGCTGGGGTGGCCCTGGGCTCCCCGCCTGCCTTCCCTACGCTCTGCAGCTGCTTGCCCGGGGCCACCGGGCTCACCAGGGTGTGGGGAGGGGGTCGAAAGGACTCGGGAGTGGTGGGCAGGTGAAGCTGGGAGTGGGGGGCTGGAGCAGCCTAGCAGAGCTGTGCACCCCACAGTCCTTCTCACCAGCCCCCCAGCATCAGCCCACCCGAGGGCACAGAAGAGGGCATTAGGCTGTGCTGCTGTAATTAAGTGTGGATAGTACCTGTATCTCCTGGATATTTAAATGTGAACCAGTTTAACTGAGGTTTAATTAAAGCTGTTGTGAATCAGCTTAAATCTGTGCTCCTTCAGTTCTCTGGGAAGATTTTAGCTGCAGAGGTGGGATGTTGTCTCCCAGAGGCAGGAGGGTTTGAGCTGGTTAATTGTTAGAGGCTGACCCAAATGCAGCTAACTATGGTGACCCAAATGCTGCTCTCAGAAAGGGCTCAACTCAATGTCCTTGGAAATCACTGAGTCTATTTGCTCTAGGAACAGAGTCTCACGTTTGCTCTGGGACTGGAGAAATTCAGCCTTTCCCCTCTCAGTCCCAAATACAAGGTACACCTCTCTCTCTCTGTTTGTGTATCCTAAAGTAAACCAACTCTACCAAAATACTCAGCTGCAACAATGAAAGGGAAAGGGTAAGAAAAAGACCAAATAACACCAATTAGCTCCCTTACTAAACAATTGGAAAGTACTTAGTGATAAGAAGGCATATAAAATAATAATAATAATGAACAGATCACAGTATCACGGAGCCCTAATGTAAATTTGGTGTGATTCCAGCCTTTGACTTGCCTTTTGCAATTCAAATATGGCAAAACATTTAAAGGGAAAAATGCTTTTCTATTAATAATTCATAATATCAATAACTTATTTTAAGAGTTTTTTTTTTGCGTACACTGAGCTTTGTGGATGTTCAATTATATTAAAGCATTGCAAACAATTTGCTTCTAGCTAAGGAGAAAGGTTTTCAGACAAATTTCTCTTAACATCAAAAGTGAAAAGTCATTTCCACAAAGGAAGTACATTAACCTACTACCAGTTAAGAGAGTATAGTATTCTCAAAAGGTCCTTGTAAATTCTAAGTAGCATCAGATGATAAATTATTATCTTGTAATACAGTGTTTGTGCATAGTTGGTTGTGTTACTTTTATGCTTAATAAGAATTGAAAATAACAAGAATAACACAGAACACTCCTAAATGGCAGGAAGCAATAATGAAACAGTTTTATCCACCTTCATTTCACACTGGTAACATGTTTTTCTCTCTTGTTCTTTGAAAGAGAGAGTACTACAACATGCCACTACAAATCTCTGTCCAGTGTGTTACTCTTTACTGAGGGTTTCCTGCTATAAGCCTTAGCTGGACAATCAGACTACTGAGCTAAGTGAGAAAGGCGGGGCTCCAAAGTGTGGTTAGTTATTTTTATACCACAGCTGTAGCACCAGGATCAAGCAGAACCCCAGGGCCCTGGCTGTGTAAGGCAGCGCTAGCAGAGATGTCGAAAGCTGCACTCGCCAGTAATTTACATGAACACATTTCCACGTGAGAAGTACAGATCTAGACATTGTATAAACCATAACCTGAGCATCGACATTTGCATTTAAGCATCTTATTACACAGCTAAATTAAAGTACCAAAAATCAAAGTTGTAATCCAAGAATAGCGGTTGACTTAATTTAGAGCTCAGCCAGACCCTGCAAAACCTGAGCCAAAGACCAAGCAGAGTAGTGAGGCTTCAGGTTTTGGTGTGAGGATACTGGAGAGGGAAGCACTGGAGCCAGCCCTGGGGCCACTAAGGAGTTGATTCCCAAAATCCTGGTTCCTTGCTGCTCCCATTCCCTGGGTCTGGAGACACCTGAGGAACAGCAAGGAGGTCACTCTTACACAGACTTAGGGAAATATGGGGTTGGAGGTGTCACACAGAGCCATATGAGGATTTCCCTTTCCTGTAGGTCTCATGAGGACTGCAGGAGAAGAGAAAGCTTCTAATTCCAACTCCTCAGACCTCCCAAGGGCAGAAGAGCACCTCCTGGGGAAGCAGTCATGGGAAGAGGAGAGCTGTGGACAGCATGGAGGGCAATGCCAAGTGCATCCTTCCTAGTAAAGGCACAATGTGCCCAAGTTACGCACTATGCCTCTAGGAGCTCCCAGGCCATGTGTGATACACCTCACACTCATCAATTTTGGATCTTCACCCCACGCTGATACTGTCTGTCTGAAGAATAGGTTTGTCTCGCACATAAAGAAAGATTGGACATTACTGAATTGTAGAAGGCACTGACCTCGTATGTGTCACAACCTTTTCTCTATTAATGTGTGCAAAGACATCACTTTTAGAAATCTACAGGCTCCATAGAGTAGACAGTAATTGTCCAAAAGGGTTTTTTTCTGTCCCTGTGCTCATTTAAGCAGTTTTCTGTAAAATTCAACTGGGAATTTCCTAAAGATACTAAAACTACCAGTTAAATCCCTTCTTGCTTTATCTGCATTTCTAAGTCTCAGAATGATTTAATTAATAACCAGCATTGCAGCATATGTTGATTACAGTCCTATCAAGACAAAAATAGTTTTAGCAGGATTTAAAAAATTTGCACTTTCCCTCAGTGCTCATTCAGCTGGACAAATGGGAGCTCATATGTTTGTGAAACAGTTTTGGTTTTGAGCACATTTCTTGAAGTTTTGCACCATGGAACTGCAGACTTTTGAAGCTCCTTCTGTGGTTCCTCTGGAACACAGAGTGTATCGTGGATCACTGTTATCAAAATAGAAATGGCTGTGTAGGGCCAGGAGTTGGATTTGATGCTCCTTGTGGGCCTCTTCCAACTCAGCTTATTCTTTGACTCGGTGATACTGTGATGGTTTTTTTTTCTTTTTCCATAAATATGGAAATAACTTTATTGAAACCTGGGGTGGACAGTAATCTCTCCTGACATCTTGTCAAGCAGAAGGAGCTGGTGCATGCTGGGGTTGGTCCGTGTGAGTGGATAAATCCCCACACTCCAGAGAGCAGCTGGGCTAAAGAATGGAGAATAGTTTAAAAAGCAGCAAGAGATGAGGACAGAAACATTTTAAGGCCATACCATATAGAAAATCCAGTATGCAGACCTTGTCTTCTCTCTCTAACATATAACACAGACCAGTTCAGCTGGGAAATAGCCTGGGCTGCTGCAGCACAACAGAGGCTAACACATGTGGAAGCAATGCCCAGGAGCAGATCCCAGGCACCAGCAAATCCCAGCACTGGCGTTTCTGCGATGGTGTCAGAGTATCAGCTGCACTGAAAAGCAATCTTCAGAAAAGCAAAGCTGGAGACACTGCTGGAGTGCAGGCAGTACTGGCTGACAGAGCAGCCAGCAGTCCAACACCTTGTTTTGAAGGCAGGAACGGCCATGAGTGTTGAAACAGAAAATCAGCCCCAAGCCTGGCTGCTCCAGAGCTGCGTCACCAGCACTGAGCCAGGTGGGACATGGTAGGGCAGACGAGAAGTGAGCAGGCACAGATGGGCACACAGGAACCTCCTGGCTGCAGATACTGCCCAGTCTCTGCTGCTTTCCAGACAGAGGCACCTGCTGCATGGCTGGAGGAGAGGACCCTTCAGGCTACTTTGTTCTGTGGGAAGTGACTGAGACCCCTGCTCCACACCCATTTCCATACATTAATGAAAACCAAGGAAATGAAATATCCCTGAGCTTGCAGGCAGTGTTGCATAGAGATAAGAGGAAGGAAAAAACATGCATTCCTTTCTCTTTTGTCCTTTCCGGGCAAGGGCAAACAAATCAGTCCAAGATAGTAGTTTTATAACCGAATTAAATTTGAGAAATATTCCTACTTTTGCTTGAACTGAGGTTGTTTGAGCTCTTTCTAACACCCAAATGGTTGCTGGGCTTGCCTGCCATGAACCCAATTCCAGCTGGCTGGCATCCTTTTGGCTGTGTCTGACCACAAAGGCATCATTACTGGTGTGAGTGAGCTCAACTCACCAGTCACTGATCTTCTGGCCCTTCCAGATCTTCATCACATTGTTTCCTCCCACTGTTAAAGGGCAAGACCCTCAAAAGAGGAATGTGGCAATGTGCGAAGTGGCTGAACTTCACAAGAAGTCCCAGACAAAACCCCTTGATCTGACTTCTGTTTCTGATCACTTATTTCCAGCCATTTCTCAGCTGTGTCTTAAAAATTTCTTGAGGGAAACACATACACCATGGAGTTGGAGTTATCCTTGATATCCTTCAAAGGTAGAATGTTACACAGGGGATTTGCTCTTTTCTTTTCTTTCCATGCACGCAGATGAGAGACATTGTGTTCAACAGACTTTCAAACAGACGCTTCATATTCCTGTCCTCAAAAGCAGCACACACATTCAGTTCTTCATTGCTGTGGGGCAGTAAAGAAAAAACGGGAAAGGACAAGGCTTTTTGAGGACCACCTCCATGAGCAGAGGATAAAATACAGTGCCCAAAATGGGTCAGTTATAAAAAAGAAACAAAAGCAAGAAAAAAACAGGAGTAACAAATGAAGGCCAGGGGAGAACAAGCTGGTGTGCAACAGAAGTCTGACTGGACTTCTTGCTGGGCCTGATGAAAGGCACACAAAGCAGCGACTGGAGCGCCCAAGAGCACAGAACATCCACTCTGCAGTGCTGTATCCTGAGGCATGTGCCAGTGCCTGGGGCCACTCAGAGGAGCCAGGATGTCTGCAGCCAAAGCCAGCACACATACTCATGGAAAAGCCACCAGCACCACCATGTCCTCATGCACAGGCAGCAACACCAGCACTCTCTGGTGCTGAGAAGAGCATCAAGGCTCCTCTGAAAATAAACAGCTCATGAGTGACACACACAGATTCACTGATTTGTGTACCTCCCTTGCTTAAGGGGACCTTGATTCAATGGACAGTGTGATTCAAGTAACTGTAGAATTCAGAGAATCAAACTGATGTGTCTGTTACAGACAATTTCATTTTAAAAACCCCAAAAAACCAGACTTGCTAGTTTTTCTAAGTGACAAAGACTTGGACAGACTACAAGAGATTCACAAGAGCTCAGTGAAAAATGGACCCTCAAACCCAGGAGCTGCCAGCTGACAAGAGCAGCCTGGAATTTTTTGTCTCAATTAGTAAAATTTGTGAGTGCACTTCCTCCAGGGTGGGTGGTTTTTTGTGGATTTTTTTGTATGTTTACAAATAAATTCCTTACATCTTGACACAACAGCTGAATGTCAAGGCTCTCAATTTACACTCCTTTTCCTTTCATCAGTTTTGTGGGAGAATACAGGCACATCATTTTAGTAATTAGGTTTCTGTTTCTCCAGCTATTCAACACATTAGTAATATGGTAAAATAATGTTTTAATGTTAATTTAGATTCCTTTAATTTATGATGTTGTGCAAGTGGAAAATAATTAGCATGAGACCACCTAGTATCTACAAAACTTACTGCAATTGTGCTTGTAGAATGTCATTAGTCTTTCTTCAATATAAAATTTGTCAACTAATGTATCAAGACCTTTTTTCTTGCTGTTATTGGTTTTATTTATGTGAGACCTGTAAGAGGCTGTGGCAGTTTCATGCTTTTCAGACAAAGAAATTCAGTCTGTTTCAGCAGAATTTTGATATTTCTGTGAGTTGGTGTAAGGGTATGCCTATTTGCCCTTGAGTTCATGTTTAATTAGGTCTACAATATTCCATAATTAATCTCTTAAACAAGATCTGAAATGGAGATTAGCTCTTGTTAGAATTCTCAGTCATCTCTTTTTGCTGCAAGAAAAAGCCAATGTGTTTATCTCAGACACTGTGTTAACTCTTCATGCTGTTGCCCTTAGTCCAAATATTCCAACACTTCCAATCAATATGTTAGAACAAACAGCAACAACAAAAAACCACAAACAACCCAAAACAAGCATTCTGAGGTGAGTTTTATTTTCTCTCTAGCCAGGCTCCCACCTATAAAATTTCTTCGACCAGCCGGTCTCCTGCCTGCCGTTCACTCCCACTGACACCAAAGTAAAACCAGCCTGCATGACTGCTCTGCTGCAAAGTTTCCCTCTTTCCACCCCAGCTCCCAGCCTGAATGTGCTTTGTCTGGGCTGCTGCTTTGATGTTGCATCAGGCAGTTTTGGAACAATAACTTGAAGACAGCATTAAAGCCAGCCAAGGGTAAAACATCCAGCCACTACTGTGCAATTGCACAGATAATATGCTGTGGTTTGCAGGAAATCTGGAGATGGGCACAGAAGTCCCCAAGTTTGAGACCAGGGGTTGACTGGCTGCCTCTTACAAGGAGCTCCACAAAAGCCATGCCAGAGCAAAGCTCCCTCCTCCCATTTTGAACTGATCACTACTTTGAGTGCAAACAGGACAGACACAGCCTTGCCAGAGCTGCTGTCCTGCATTGGTTTTGAACAATGGAGGATTGGGGGTGGAGGGCGGAAATAAGTTGTTTGTGTTTGTGTGTGCATCTGTCAATAAGGGAGCTTAACTTGGGGATGAGAGATGAGTGCTGGAGAGGTACTTAGAGAGATTAAGTGCAGCAGATTTATAGGTGAAATCTGGTTAGTGTTGATGCAAAAGGTTGTGGGGGAGATTTTCAAAAGCACGTGTGGGAGGAGACTGCTTGCATACTATTGATTTTCTATTTTGGTGCCTAGCTCTCATCACTGTATGACAGCCTTGTGAAGCACCAGAGCTTCTGGAAACATTGGAAGAGGTCTGTGAAGCGAGCAGGTGATGAGTCAATGCTGACACCATCACCCACTGCAGAGAGGGAGGGAGGAAACCACGTGAAAGAGGTCCCCTCCCCCCAAATTGCAAAGTGAAAGCAGTGCAATGGTCCCTGTTCCCCATGTTTTCCAAGTAGCTGGTGGTACAGGCAGAGGTCAGAGAGCAGGAGCACAATACACAGCACACATTCATGAGCTGTAGGCATGTTTCCAGCTTTGTGAGCAGGAGTCATCACTGCACAGAGGGGACTGCAGCCCATGAGTCCACTTTTCCTGTAATTAACCCATCCTCATGTGGAGACAATCGCTTCTGGTTTGTCCAGACCTGAGTGATGGCATCCGAGCACCAGAGATAAGACTGCAGCCAGTGCCATAGACAAGAAACAGGGAGAGCAGGATGTGAGAGCAGGGATGGTTTAGCAAAGCTCTGAATTAGGGGCACTACAGCTCTTCACTCGCTGTCAGGAAGCAGCAGCTGCTGCTCCACCACGTGCACTTTGTTTTTCCTCTGAAGGCAGGAAATAAAGTAGGTCACTATTTTATTTTCCAGAAGCTGAGATTAAGGATATTAGGAAAGGGCACAGTATAGCGTAAGCTGCTGATGAAAACACCAGAGATTCAAGCTGCATGTGTTTATACTTGACATGAATGAGAAACTCAGTTGTTGACATGAAAAACAGAGATTCTGGGTAGATACTACATAAAGAAGAGATGTAAGGTGCATTAATTAGAGGGTATTCAGGGAAAAATGTAAGGTTTCTGGCTCTTGAAAAAAACAAGAGACAAAGTAGAAAAAATATTGGCTGTCACATAAATTGAAGAATGCTAGTCAAGTACATGTTTATTTTCCTTAAGAAGGCTCAGTTTTTGTAGGTGTGCTGTTTTAGCCTCTCCAAACCACTGTGGGTAACCAAGAGTGTTAAAGATGATTAAATTGGTGCTGAGAGCAGCAGGACATCAGCTGTAGGACCACAGGTTATCCATAGCCATTAGGTACAACAAGCATTGCCACATGTGAAGAACTTGGGTGTTTTTCCATTAAATCTTACACCATAAAACAATAATTGTTCACATTCCCAGTTCAGACATGTTCCATCCAGCAAGAAACATGGGAACATGATATGTAAGTCCAATTGCAAACAACTGGCAAATTCTAGGAAAGTGAGAGAACCAAAAACAGGGTTTTTTTTGTTTTTTAATTAAGAAAAATAATGAAGACATTCCATGAAGAACTACAAGAGATCATCCACAGAGATTATACAATGCAACAAGAATCTGTTCGCAATTCTCATAACTGAATTATACATTTCAGTGAAGTGTGCAGTTTGAAACTTTGAAGTTCTCTCTGCCTCAGACCCCTCTCTTGTGACTGCCCACACAGACGTGTCCTTACACTAGCAAGGAGGCAGTAGTCCTTGTTAAAAGCAGTGAAGGTTTTAAGAAACATCCCCTCCAGCCCAGCATGTCTCTACTGGGACCTCTCCTGAGCAAGCACGTCACAGAGGAACTGAAATTTTTGCAAGTGGTCAAAAGGCAGCAAGACTGCAACACTCACTTCTATCTGTGATAAAGCAAGAATTTTAAGGTTAGACATTATTATAATGTATATTGCCTTGGAAACAGACAATGTCTGAAAGGAAGGGAGGGCAGAGACTGGGCAGGTTTATCCATAAGTCATTATATGAGATTAGCTCTGCTGTTCAGAACATGGTGCTGATAATGCCAAGGTTGTGGGTTTGATCCCTGTATGGGCCATGCACTTTGGAGTTGGTCGTGATGATCCTTGTGGGTCCCTCCCAACTCAGAATATTCTGTGGTTTCTTCCTTTTTTTTTTTTTTTTAATTAATTAATATTTTTCTAAATCCCCTTTCTTTCACTCTATGATGAAGGAATTCTGAAAGGAGCTAGCAACAAAGTCTCAGCCTGCCTCCCCGTGTGTGTTTCTGCCTAAACCTTTCCAGTACAAATAAAGGTTTATTTGCCATATGAACCCAAACCAGGGCTTTCATATGAACCCAGTCCAGGACTCAGCCCAGTTCCCCAGAGCTGAGACCCCCCTGCCTTTCCCACAAACAGACAGGGAGTCCCAGGCCATGGCAAGAGTGGCAGGTTGGGGATGCTCCTGCAGGAAAAGCAAAGGAGGAATTACTGAGGCAGTCAGTCAGGCTGGCATCAGCCTGAGCCACAGCCTATATGTGGACTTGGTGCTGCTCTCTCTGTCACAGCAGAAAAGCCTGGAGCTGGCCTAGCCCCTGGGGATTCTCTAGTGCCACACTTACCCTACAGAGGGGGAGAAAAGTTATTTCAGACACGATTCATCCTTCCTGGTCAGGCAAGAGAAACGCGGAGTTAGAGGTCTAAAACAGGATATGTGCACAGCTGCCCAGAAACATCTTTCTCTCCATTGCCTGCCAGGGAGTCCAGAGGAGTTTCAAATGCTGTCACCTAACACCTGGACATAAGCACTCAGACACAGACTCTGCAGCCTTGTCCCAGCTCCTCTGGGCCACCCAGGAGGGACAACTAAAGCCATGCTGACGAGTGAGGGAAGGACTCAGCCCATCAGGAGGAGCCGGCAGCCCCCTGAGCACGGCAGTCAGAATTCAGAGGTTTGAATCTGCTTCAGCAAAGGCAAAGAAATCTGGATCCTTGATGTTATTTATCTGAACATCTTTCTGGAATGTTTTTTGTTATTCACATCTTCATTAACCATTGTTTGATTCTGTAGTTCCCAGTTTCTCAAGGTCTCTAGATGTAACAATTTCAATTCTTCTCTTTACAGAGAAAAGCTAATACATTCAAACAAGTCACTCCAGGCTTTCATTTTGCATGTTGTTCTTAAATTGTTCTTATTCCTCCTCAGTTTTGCCTCACAAGCTAATGGAAAAGAAAGATTTACTGGCTTCATTTTCACTGGTAGTTATTTTTATCACTTTTTCTTGCCCAATAGATCTGTTGCAACTGGTAATAAGGGGAATTGCTACAGTCTGACTTCTGCAGAACTTACTTTTTCTCCTTTACTAGCTTTTATGACATTATGTAAATACCAGCATCTTAGATTAAGAACAGCACTTCAGCATAAAATATTCAGACTGTGCCAACACTGGGGACTTTCCTATGGCAGCTTTATGCTGTTGTTCCAGTCATCTAGATATAATATTGCCATTCAGCAATTTGATAGAAGTTTTAAGCATTTTGGGAGGAATTGTTATTCAGTGTGATTTTACTGGATTCATAGATTAATTGTAGATATTTTCCAGATAACACTATTAGAAAATAGAATTATCTGTAAATCCAGCCTCAATGCCCTCATTGAAATTGGTCCATATAAACAAGATAAGGCTAAATCTTTGACCTGAATAGATTGCAATCCAAGCAAACCAAAGGGAGAACTGATGAAAAGAGGATATTATCATAGTTTTCCACAGGCAAACAGGAGTAACACTGAGATTAAATTACTTATCTGAGGTCAGAGACAGCCTGCAGCAGACTCTGCCATTCAATTCACATCCCTCAGAGTTCCACATTAACTATGAAGCCATCTTCCTACTCTCATATGAGATAATTTTAAAAGCTGGAGAATTAAATCTTGGTTTATTACTGTCTGGGAATTATTACAATGTCGCCAAGAGAAATAAAATATCATTCTTTGCATCACATATCTGTTAGTAATTAGGTGTTTTTCCAGAGAGCAAAGGTAAAATCAAAGTTTTTTGCTTGTTCCCCTAAAGAATCTGGCATATGGGAATATTTACGAAGTATCTAAGGCGCCTTGGTGAAAGCAAGTTGCATAATTCACTTCATCTATTTTGTTAGACTTGCCACATGGAAAGGAAATATTGCTTTCTGTAGCAATTGCTACATTATTTCTCACTTACCTTGAAGTGAATCTCCTTCAGAGAGACCAAAACTAAGAGGTAACAAATTAATATCTTCACTGTACAGCACAATTGCTGACCACCAAATTCATGGGAATTTATATCTTGTGTTTCAAACTCCGAATTTTCAGAGAGAAGAGAGTGTAGAATTTCCTTCATGTCCAAGGGAATAAAAGCTTCACCTCTACACAACACCTGGGGTTTCATCCCCAGTGAGGATCACCTCACTCTATTCAGCACTACAGACCCAGCTCTTCCACTTTCTTTTCCACTTAAATGTGTTCAACTATTGGTGCCACTACTCATCCTCAGACCTTGTAATGCCCATGGTACCGTGACACATTCAGAACACACCTTGGAAATGAGGGGGAGCCAACACTGGTACCAGTGAGCATTTTGGGAAGCACAGGGATAGGGGAGAGTAATATTCCTTGGGGACATCCCAGTTCAATCACACAAAGTACATCTCATTTCAGCATGGCAAAGCTCTGCAGAAACCTGCTTTTTAGTTCTAGGCTGGCTTTCCCAGCACCCTACTTACAGCCCAGACCACTTCTGACATTCCCCCTCTCAGAGCTGACTCATCTATTTAAAAGTCTCCTCTGGCCCATTAGGCTCAAATCTTCCTCCCTGGGACAGGGACTCTGGTTCAAAGCCTTCTTCAAGCTGATCTCATGGCAAGCTCTGAGCCCCAAGGAGTCCCAGGGCACTTGACCAGGAAGATGAAGACCTGGATCTAGGTGATATTAGATCTGAGTACACACAGAGTTGTACTCCCTCTTACGCCCCTTTCCTTCTCTTTAATTCGTGTATCTTGATTAATAATCTGGAGGCCAGCCTTGTTTCCCTGGGTGCTAGAAAGCCCTCTGGTGCTCCATGGCAAGCTTTAGTCATCCCAGAGAGGCCCCAGGAGAGACCAAAGATGAGAGGGGGATGCTCTCTCAGAGTTTCTGCTGCGCTGCAACCCTGCTCAGCCCAGCATGAAGCCCAGGAGCCAGGACAGCCATGAATGGAATGTGTCTGCCTGGACCCACCCAGGTTTGTCAGAAAATGAACTAGAGCCTCTCCTTTCATGTGCAACTCTTAACCACTACATCAAAAGATAAAATGCAGCAGAGCAGTGGAGGAGTGGAGGATTTGGGGCCTGACCTCCTTGCCTCTTTCACCAAGCACCAGCATCCCTTGCTGGCACTCTCTTAACCAGCTCCCTGCTCTTCACATCAGTGTTTTGAATCCTATTCTTCAGTGTCTCTTGCCAGCCAGGCAAACCCATCTCTGGGCTGCAGCCCAAGCTTTACAACAAGTGGGATGAGACTTCAGGCTCTGGTGTCTATAAATAGCATCCTGTGAGTCCCCAAATCTCCACAAACAGCACAAGATGCCTTGCAATGCTCCCCTGTGCTGCTCTGGAGGTCACTGCCAGGAAGTGCTCCATCCAATAACCACTGCAGTATTGAACCTTCAAGCACTTTGCTCCTCCATCAGCCCTTACCTTCCCAGGCATGTTTCTGAGCTACTCCAAATTCCGGCCCTTTAACCTGTAAAAGCAGCAGGGATGTGACTCACGGTGCCTCACTTGGCACAACTGAGGGGGTCACCCAGGGCTCCCTGCAGTGAAATGACAGAAAAAGGCATTTGCACCATGTAGTTCCTGTGACCCATTTCAGGCGTGCACTGTCCCCAGGGCAGCTGTGCACCAGAAGCAGCTGTTGCTCTGCACAGGAAGCCAAGGGTGGCCAGCTCAGAAGTCGAGTCTGCACAGAAGTGGGCACAGAAAGCTGGGGATGAATCCCACAGGGTGCCACTAGCATCTGGGTACCTGCCAGCACCTTGTGATTCCTCCTTCAGGTCTGCTGGGAAGAGTGCCCAAGGATTTTGACGATTTACATGGATACTGGCTGAAGTGGGCAGAGTAATTTCATCTCTCTATTGCTTGTGCATGATTTACAGCTTTGACATGTATTTCTGCATTGCTCCTGTTTTATTAAATTAGTGTTAGGATCTCTTGAGGCAACTTTTAAATAATTTGTACAGCTTACCTAACATCACTTGCTTGCTCAGGGTCTCGTATGAAATTAACTTGCATCCAACCCAATTCCAACCAGCTAAATGTATTATTCTGGAAACAACCGAGAATTGCAGGATTGATGAATTGTTCAGCAACCTCATCATTATTCTGCAGGTTTTCATTTCTATTTGTAGTCTTAGAGGACTTGATAAAAGTAGTAATTAGTAAGCCTCTTCCCTAGGAAGTTATACAGATGTCTTTCCTTGCTGTATTTGTGGCTTTCAGTGTTAAATAAAATCTGTTTTTCAAAAATCAAACTTTTGCAACTAAATAGTCTGATGAAACATAACCAACTACATATCAATGTCTACAAAAAATGGCAGAAAGAAAGGGGTCAGTTCCTATTATCTTTGTAGTACAGAGAGGAAAAGGATAATACTTAAAGGAGCAATAAATCAAACTATAGCTGAAAATGATAATGTCACAGCAACATAACTGCATTACGTAAGTAGCCTCAGGCTTTTTCCATAGCTGTAACTCAGCCTAGATGGCACATAAAAGCTCATTGGACAAGGCTGGCAGTGGCTGTGTGGCTCCAGCCACACTGTCATTAGAATGGCCAGAAAAACAAGGAACTAAACAGCATGGAGAGCTGCCTCTCAAACCCAAACTGACAGCAGCTAATATTTCAATTTTCAAGTCACCATAAAGACTGGTTCCAGGGATTTTAGTTTCTAATAACAAGATATATTTAGCTTTGATAGACTTTTCCTGAAGAGGCTGCTTCTCTCCCCCAGTCCCCTGCCCTGGTTCTGTTTATGTCCAGAGTCAAGGTCCTTAAAGCAGAGCAAGCAGCTGGATGAGGATGTCATGAATGCATTTCTGTGCTGAGCCCTTCATGAAACAAGGCTTTGCTTAGCTTATCAATATGAACTGGAGTACAAAGGTTTGACAGCTGCCTCTCCTAAACATCAGTGTATTTTAAGACTAATACTCCAGAATGGGCAATTAAAGCATTGTGGAGTACATGTCATCACTATTTGATGGATATTAATCAAATATTCCACAAAGTAAAAAAATATTTGGAAAAAATATAGCGATTATGAACACATAATTTCCTTCACCCAAAACAAGTCACTGCCTCCACAGAGTATCTGACTAGGAACATCTTCAAAACAATGGATCACTTAGAAACACTCCTTGCATGCAGGAAAACATCCTATTCCTTACGAAGTTAGGAAAATATGGAAGAAATATTGTGGTTAGCAAATGTCAAGGCCACAGCACTCAAGATATTGTCTTCAGAGAACCTTTACTTACCCACTTCAGAGAATGTGAATCCATTAAAAAGGCAAGTATGAAAAAATGACACCACAAGCTCAGTATTATTTTCAGAATTAACCCAAAAGATATCTTCACTGTTTTGTTTCTTCATTTCTTAAAACTATATGGATTAAAAAGATATTTTACAAAAAATCTCACCAGTTTTAAATTGCTACATTTAACTGAAAAACTATTAAACAGACACAGGAACATTCTGGGTATTCTTTTCCTCCTATAAAGCATACTGCAGTTTTTGGCCAAATACAAATAAAATTTGTTATCTGAAGTGAAAAACTCAGTTTAGCCCAAGCTCTACCAGAGAGCTGTGAGGGCAGCTTTTCCTTAATTTAGAAGCAGTAGACACTCACTCAGAGGTGTATTTGTAGTTCTGTTTAATGACCCAAATGCTGCTAGAAAATCAAGTTCCCTTGACCTGGTAAGACCTGAGAGTCCTTAGCTCCTTCTAGGCTATGATTACAAATTTTCACCACCTTAACAGGGAAAGAGCACATCCTCAGCACACACACTGCCTGCTTAGCAAGCACTAAAGGCACCCCCATTATCTTTTACACTAATAAGCCTACAAAACCACAGACTGAGCATGAGCAGCACAACTTCAGAACGCCTTTTAATTGCAGGAAATCAGAGCAGCCCTCTCTAATCCTCACAATGAAAGAGCGCCATGCTCTTCAGATCCTCAAGTGCTGTTCAGAAGTGCTGCTCTTGCAGCACTTGCCTAATGGTCCTTTTCAGAACAGGGTCAGGCCATTAGGAAATCTGCAGACCTGCAGATAGCAATTCCAAATTACTGTGCTGTGCTGCAGCTCAGACCCACTGCAGTGCATTGTTGCTAGAAATCCCCAGTGGAGGTTTTCCACCTTGCTGACTTGGATAGCTGCTACCAAGAGGAGCAGCTCAATAGTAAACCACTGTCCCTTGGCTGACCTCTGCAACTACATGTGAACAGCTCTCTCCAGCCCCACTTGCCTTGGAGTCTGACTGAATATAGACAGAGAAAGGAAATGCAAGAGAATAGCAAAAGTCACCAGAAACTGAATAGCCATAAGAGCACTTAACCACAACAGAGCATAGAGGACTCAATGCAAATCTGCAGATAAGAGAGCAGTCTCTGCCAAGTTTTGCTCTTTAAATAAACTTTTGGCAGGACTTTAGGATAGCAAAGCTGAATTTTACATATGGATTCTCTTCCTAAAATAGAACAAGCCAAATAGAGACCCAGGAATTTGAACTTTTAGAGCTATATATAACTCAGCTTTAGGGCAATATAAATAGCTCAATTGCTTTATACCATACTTCAAATATCAGTAAGTTAAAGTAGTTCTTATTGCTAGCCCTAATCCTTTCCCTACTGCCCCACTCCAACTGACCAGCCCTTCTCCTGCAACAGTCCAAGTACAAATTCATCCTCTGATAACCACATGACCCACACTTGATATGCAATCTCCTCCACATGATCTCTGATAGGGAAGCTGCTCTCCTTTCCATTTCTTGGCTGGTATCAGGAAATTGCCAGGTATCAGTCATCTCTCTTCTCCAAGGCTGTCCTTTGGCAGCATGGATGGACATGTCTGGTATGGGATATAAGCAGCAGCAAAGGAGTAACTGAGGGTTAGTGCAGTTCAGCCTCAAATGTTTTTACAGCTACCAAAACCTCAGTGCTCTCCTCTGCACTGCATTCCCAAAATTCATAGCGATGCTTACATTAAGCTGTGCTTCATGTTCCCCATTTACATTTGCCTGCCCCAAAATGCATCACCATCCAAAGTCAACTCATCATAATGTTAAAAAGAACCATTAGATTAGTATTTACAAATCTGTCTTGATAAAGCACCAGGTACTAAAAGTTCTTACGCATCTCTTTTGAGACTACTGCCCATGCACCTCTATCATTCTTGATGCATTCACACTGCATCACTTCTGATTTTAAATATGATTTTAAATAATGATTTAAATCACTTTAAATCATTTTCAAAACAAACTCCTCCTTAAATGTAGAGTTAACATATGCATAAACATTAATCCTTTTTCATCCACTAACCATTCCTTTCAGTATATGTCATAATAGCTGCAGGTAAGTCTCCTCTGACATTTCCTGTACCCACAATGAGCATTTAAAAGCCATTCAGATAAATGATATAATAGCAATTAGAACATTTTTTCTTACTAGCATGCTGTTCTTTCAAGGAAAAAAAGTAATCAAAGTTATTATTCTATCTTGGCAGACACACTTTAATCTCTTGAATATATTGTGGACTAATGGGACATGTCACCAGATAAACCAGAAAGCCAGTGTACATGCAAAGTCCAGCAACCAAGCAAAAACCATTCATTTTATTGAGAATCGTTTCCTCCGCCAGTATACCACTGAGAACAAGTTTACTAAAAGCTTAAAGTGGGATTAGAAGATAAAGAGGGATCCAATCACTGACAGCATTTTCCCCTCTAAAGCATTCTCACATGAATCTTAGAGCACTCAGCTGCAGCAGTCTTGTGCTTTCATAGAGAGACTCAGCTTGAGGAGTGTCAGAGCCGAGGAACACACCTGAACAACAACCACACTGCTGAATACTCAGAGAACAGCCCTGTCTTTTGCCAAGCCATACTCTTGCAAGAAAGCAGCCATCTCAAGTGTGTTATCCAGGGCAGCTTCAGGAATGGAAAAATAAACACAAAGTGCACAGCGTTTTTAGGATCACTCTACCTTTTGTCAAATTCTGGAACTAACTCAGCCACTATTGAAGCCTCAAGCCACTGCCCTATCAGCCCCTCCTCCTCCCACAGCCCAGTGTGGCCATCACAAAGATGAAGAATGACATATCCATGTCTGTTTAGCCTTTATATAGTTTTTATGTCCCACTTGCTTCACTTGAATCATTCTGCACAGTAGGCAGCCATTTCTCACACATGTTGTCAGCCCTCAGCGCGAATACGCACTCTACGAGTAAAGCAGGCTGCAGTTACAGACAAGTGAGGCAATGGATGAGCCCTGGACTAAGTCAGTGAAATAAATCAACCAGCCTCCTGGTTACCCTTGGAGTCAGTTAAGCTTAGCTTTTCCCCCCAGCTGAGTAAGCACATCCAGAACCAGCGCTTCCACCACAGGCAGCAGCATCCACGCACAGGAGATGCGGATGAACACGCTCACGCCCTTCTTGTTCTGTGCCACTGGACACAGAACCAGCTGACAGATGTTACTGTGCCACTGTTAGCTGTGGCATATGCTAAAATCATACTGCTCTCACTCACGCAGGAGTTTTGCATTTTCCCCAAATGGTACTAGTGAGATTGTTCCACAGTGTAGCCTGCCTTACCGGAAAGGAAGCCACTGAATAAAACAGATTGAGAAGAGCCCTCCAAGTTGCATTTACCTACAGCAGGAGGGTCCCATTCTGTAATAACCATCACACTGTCTAGAAAATGCACACTCTAATGCTCCAGTGCATGAGTTGCCACCTGTACTATGCACAAAAAACATGTTTTCAGCACAGATCACAATGAAGCTGGATGTGGCTTAAGTAAGTATGAGCTGTAGGAAGAGGCCTGAGCACTGTAGAAAGTACTAGTTAAAGAGAGCTTTAGCAATCATTTTTGTCATGGTACTATCTTTACTAAATGAGGAATACAGCTATATAGACCCTAAGAAGACTCAGAATTAAGAATTAAAGAAAACTTCTTAATAGTTAATGAAAAAGTCACTGAGGAGAGAAACTGGCATTTTCAGGAAATCACTCTAATTTCCTAACCAAATTTTTTGCAGGTGTTGAAAACATTTATCTGGATAACCAAGTATGCAGTAATGGTAACAATAAGTAAATACACTACTCTCCTGAGAGTTAAGTCCTAAATTAGGATCAGAATAGCACCTGTAATTAACAGGCCAGCAGTCAATAGTCAGTAACACAAAGCTGAGCCAGACTTCAGTATC
This sequence comes from Taeniopygia guttata, assembly GCF_048771995.1. Lineage (NCBI taxonomy): Eukaryota > Metazoa > Chordata > Aves > Passeriformes > Estrildidae > Taeniopygia > Taeniopygia guttata. The sequence continues at coordinate 68,783,456 of NC_133024.1, read as the reverse complement.
TAAAAGCTACAGAAGCATTCAAGAACTTAATAAATAGGTCAACTAATTTTTGTACTCTGTATCAGGTATGATTCATCCATAAAATGAAAGTTTTAATGTTCACACACAATTATTAGAAATGCTTATATATGTTATTATAAATATTTAATGTCCAGTTAGATTGGCAATATTAAGATACTTTATTTTAAGCTTTATGGATTTTGAAAACACAAATAAAATACTTGTTACAAAAGTCCATTTGCTAAAGTTTCTTTAGGAATATACATCAAGCATGATCCCAGCACACAGATAAATGACTTTTACAGAAAGCATTACATAGAGCAATAAATGTTAGTGAAACAGCCAGTCTTTCCAGATATTTTACAATGAAAAATTCTCTTTCCCTTTGCCACATCTATTATTTGGCTACGTTTTTTATTTCTTTATTTAAAATAGCCATGTCTGAATTTAAAATGTGCAACCAAACTAACTGTGGAAGTCAACAGGCACCCAGAAGCCCCAGACGGGAGAATAAGCAGTATTTTTTCAAGTTCACTAGTTCAGGGGTAAAAATCCCTGAGAGACAGAAATACGCTGAATCATTTTCTTCGATGGAAAGATGCTTGTGAAGGGACATTGTCAACAGACAGCTGTAGATATAAACTGTAAGGCTGAAGAGCAATATTAAGACAGAGCAAGAAAAGCAATCTGTAGTGCTAGGCAACGAGGAATGCTTGGTGGAGCAGCATCATGCGACTTCACCAAGGCTGCCTGCTTGCAAGAAAAGCACTCAGCAGAAATATATGCAGAGATACAAAGCACAAGATGCGTTGGTGCTTGTCATTAACATGGAAAACAGTGTGTGCCAAAACTATAATCCCACTTAGTTATAAACAGTATGCAACTGACCTCAAGAGTTAAAATACAAACAAGAATAAACAAGATATTGTGCTCCCATTTCAACATCACCATCAGGACATTTATTACGTGAAGCCAGTAGATTAAGAAACACAGATCCATATATATGTTCTGCTCCTCAATATCAGTACAGAACTACTCACTAATAAGTGTTTAACAGACCAGGTCACTAAATTCTCTGGGACCTGGAAACTGATCTCAGGAACAGTATGCCTCTAACCTTCCACCTCAAGTCCCTGAGTTGCTGCTGGACATCAAAACAGGTTTACTGTTTCTGCTTTATGAGTCATATCCCTGTAGAGTCCTGTTCCTTGCTACATGCTGTGACACAGGTCCCCAGCTACATCCCTTTCCTTAAGCCTATTGTGCGTACAGAAGCTGCACCACTGAATGATGATGCTGTGCTGATTTTCAGTGTTATTTAACACAGAGGCAGGTCAAGCTAGGTAGATCAAGAATGAGTTCACTCACACTGTTCACTAAGGCTGATGTGAGCCTTCAGAGCAGTGGAAGAAAGCCAGTCTCTCAGGTTATTGAAACATCCAGAGCATTAAGAAGCCCACTACATCTGATGGACGTCAAGCACCACAACAAGCAACACTAGGAGGAAAGTGTGGCATAAATGGTGAAAGCAAGTCCAAGCAGACTTCAATCTAAAGATTTAATCCTAAAGTTAATGTATGTTTCACAACCAGTACACTTAGCCTATGATCAGCCACAAGTTTAAAACTGTTAGCAAATAAACAGGAGTTTTAAGAGCAACCTTTAGGTTCTGACCTAAAGATCTATAAATACCACTGGGGGATGATCTAGTTTGAAATCAGATTATCTTTAAACTAACTAGAAAGCAATCATGCTTACGAGAAGCCCTTATGCCAGTCACACTTGCTCCACAACAGGACAAGCACTTTAAAGAACAGATGTTGAGAGCATGTGCCCTGTGCTATTTTAACATTGAGTTTCCTTATATTATTTATATCACTTCCTTAAGAGGACAGTAGTTAAACCAAGCTACCCCAGCCCCACTTCAACCTAACCGTGCAGCCAGTTTTGGGCTCAGTTTACCAGAATGTGAGGAGCAAGTTCTCAGAGATTTGCTGATATGTTACTTTATCAAAAGGCCTCAGGAAAACAGCAACTAGAGAGGAAGAATACATCACCTTTTCCAGCAAGGCATTCTCCACTGTGCTTACCCTGAGGAGACACATAAAAGTGTCACAGTTTGATTTGTGCTAGCTTTCCCTCTGCAAAACCATTCTATCAGGGAATTTGTTCCACACAGGGATGTACAGTTTTATGGAAGGACTGCTGTTCCAGTTCTCTAAAAGGACTCTCCAGACTTCAGGCTTCTGCCCTAGATTTAGGTCAATAGTAATTGGACATTGTAGAAAATGCACAGGCTCAGTTCAGTGTTGCCTAATTAATTTCCTAGTCTGTTGATTTGGCAGTCGCCCTACAAAACAGAACAGTTGGATACTTAAAATTGTATTGAAGAATACCTTATGACACTAGCAAGCCTCCTAAAAACTAAGCCCAACTCTTTTGGTATTAATGAAATAAATATTTTAAATTGCCTAGAGTACAAAAGTGAAATCAGTTTTCTCAGGTGAGACTATCAGCTTGGTTCATTACAAGAAAAAAGATCAAGCACAGCACAGAATGTAGAAACCCAAAAACTTCACCTAAGGAGACTTCCTTAAGACGAAGCACAGAACTCACAGGTGCCAAAGTCTTGCAACCTATGGAGCAGAGTCAAATGTACCAACTTTCTGTCTGGGACATTATATTCCCAATCAACTGGTGAGCATACCGATCACAAACTAATGTCACAGCCTGAAAGAGAGAGTTCTGCACGTTATTTTGATCTGTATGAGGTGCCTTTCAGTATGTAACTGCTCTTGGAGTAGCATAATCATGATGAAGAAAAGCTTATCCACTGAAATTAGAATTAAAATTCTTTCTGTTCCTAGGCTTCTGTCACAATTTTACAGTCAACTTGCTTGATTTTTTTTGAAATCCTTCTTGAAGGACAGAGAATAGCCCCACTGCTGAGTCTTGCCATCCTGCCAAGCTTTCTGTTGGAGCTCACTTGACTACCATGTATTCACTGCACCACAGGTCCCATGTGCTTTAGGTAGTTTTGGCTTAGGCCTAAAAGCAAATGAGAAGAGACAGATGCCTCTCTGCAGGAACTTTCCTCGCTGGTGACCCTGGGGGTTGAGCTGGCAGGGCTACCTGAACCGTACGAAGTAGCTGCTCTACAAAATAGCCTTATAAAATTCTATTTACATATTAACTGAAGTAAAATATTTACTTCAGGGCAGGAAGTATTGTATTTTTCGATCAAGAAACAAGCTCAGTGCCTGAGCAGTTTTATGGCACTTTAAAGGTGACTTAACATGCCTACCTTGATTTAAAACAAAAACACATTCCAGTTCCTTTCCCTAAGAAGTGAATTCTGCCAATAAAAAGGACCTGAAGACTGAAATAAACTCCAAGTAACAGTACTGAAGGGAAACAGATCTTCTCTCCAAAATCCTTGTATACAGGGGCACTGAGATGGCTTTTAAAGTAAAAACAATATACAACAATATTCGCAAAAAAGCTTAATATAATCTTTTGAGTCTATAAACTCTAAACAATAAATAGGAAAAGTGTACATGGCACACCAGAGCAGCTAAATATTAAAACAAGTACAAATTGGTAACACCTATATTATTAGCAATAAGTTTGTTTCATTACTGTGATATAATACAAGCTAATGTACAAGATGTTTTTACAAAGGAAAACTACAGAACAAATTTAATACAGAGGGTGAGGGAGAAGGGAAGACAATAAATAACAAGGCACAAAAATCTCTCTTGCTGCAACCCTGTAAGGCACCACTTGTGCAAACATAAAACTATCAAAACCTGTAGTGGAGACATTCTAGACGTACTTAAGTAACTGGATAATATATTTTAGATGTGACAATATGCTTATATTCTTTGAAAATAAAAATGCTTATGTTTTAAAAATCAAATTAGTGAAATGGGTGAATTAATAGCCAAATATAAGAGTCACAGGTGGTTTCTCCCAGACAGCTCCACAAGTGCACCTTGATCTTGACCTATACTAGCCTTGCTAAGAGTCCTGGATCCAATATGGTGCAGAGGGAAACGCTGCCAAATTATGTCAAATTGTGCACACCAGTAATTGTGACAAAACACTCTTCAGGGATTAGGATGAGAATTAAACAATTTTCATTTGAAACCAAAAATTATTTAAATCAAGACGTAAAAGATTAGTAGCGTTAATCTAACATAATTAGGGATCTTAATACCCAAAGCTGTAATTCATACCTCTATTTAAGAGCTGGGCACCAACATTTTTCTTCCTAATTCTATTGCCTGCTCAGAAAATCTATCATGAGACAAATTTCAGAAAACCTTCTCCCTTACCAGAAGATTACAGATACATAGTTAAGCACACAAACTGTAAATTTCTCCCTGTTTTCTTATGTTCCTTGGTCTCTACTGCATCCTGCTAGAAGTTTTTGTCCTGTCTCCAAATACATAGAAATCTCCAGATACTAAAATTACTTTAAATATGCACAGGTTGGATAGGTTTTTACAAGATGAGAAGGGTTTTCACAAATAAACAAAGTTTTCTTCTAATAAAAAATTTAGGAAGCACTCCATTTCTCATTAGTTTCAGACATGTGACTTTTTTTTTTAATTTAGGAACAACTTTTTCCAAAAGTTTTGCTTGCATTCTTGTACCTCGAACAACACAGTAATCAATCCGAATGAACTTGATTATTCAGTTACTGGCTAGTTGTGGTTTCTTATGTGGCATATCTTATGTAACACCTAAATACCTTGCCACAAATCAAAACACTTAAGGTCAAACAACCTGCAGCTTTAATGATCCTCAATCTACTGAGCTGCCAGAGAGGAAAATCAGGTCAATCTATTGTATTTTAAACAACAGAGCAAATGGAAGGAAAAACTGTCTCAAGTGGTAAGTTAACATTCATACAGCTATTTCCAGAAAGGCTGTGCCAGCTTAGGTATGCTTCATTCTTTATATTCAGTCCTGTTTTAAGGGTATAAAAATTTGAGCAAATACAATGTAAACAGAGCCAGGTAGACTGCAGTAGTAAAGGACAAAATCATTGATCTGACAGTTTTAA